>NC_133457.1:126558708-126571773 GCF_048565385.1 Saimiri boliviensis
CGGCCCCATCCACCACGGGGGACCCAGGGAGGGCGCGGCGGGCACAGAGCCGGCTGTATTCTCACCTTACACAAGCATGACTCCGAAAAAACCCAAATAAAAATCTCAATCCAGTCCTAAAGATAAGAAGGCTGTCATAGCTTCTTATCTTTAAAGATAAGCAGCCACAGCTCAGGATGCCCGGGCCCACGCTGACCCCATGTGGCCAAAACCACACACGTGGCTCCGGGAGCTCAGTGAGTCCAGGTCGTGCACCTGGTCCCCAGCCTGGGCCCCGGGCACACTCAGCTCTCAACCCCCACCCAAGCCCTGCTTGGGAAGACAGCGTCCGGGTCTCATGCAGTTCATAAAATAATTTCAGATCAGCTGCGTGTGGCTTGGGCACTGGGTGGAGCTGCCCACACCTTCCCCCAGGGGCTGAGCCACTCGGCCAACACGTGGGGGGCTGGGCTGGGGCCTGGCCTCACAGACGGCCAGCAGGTGGCCCCAAAGAGACACACGGAGCCGGCTCGGCCCGGCCCGGGAGAGGCTGGCCCAGCAGTGGGACGGGGGAGCGTCCTCAGCCAGCAGGCAGGCGGGACGTCAGGGAGAGGAAGAGCCGCAAGGCCCATGACTCACCAGGCCCCACCAGAGCGCGTCCGCGTAGGTATCAAAGTGGTCGTTCTCCCCCTTCTCCGCCAAGTACACCAGGAACGAGGCCAGGATGAGGCAGAGGAAGCCGATGTACCAGGCAGTGACCAGCTCCTGCCAGGCAGAGGGCATCACCGTCACCACGGGCCGCCGTCTCCGGAGCACTGCAGCCTCGCCCCGGCCTGCCCCGGGCTTCGTCTCCAGGGATGTGGGGGCTGAACCCCTCTCCCGAGGCCAGCAGAGGCTCCACACAGGGTCAGGGGAACCCAGGGCAGCGGCCGGCATCACCTCGTAGCTGCACCAGCCCCTGCGCCTCCAGCGGCTCGCACGGCCGGCCCGCCGTGTCCTCCAGGGTCAGCAGCGTCTATGCCAGCGGCCGGCGGGGCTGGAGAATCTCGGGACTGTGGAGACCCTCCCCCAGCCTCCCTGAGCCTCACGGCGCAGATGTGAAAGGGTGCCCATTCCAGCCAGCACCCAACCCCACAGCGCCCAGGAGGGAGGGGCCCCGGGGGCTGAGCCCTGCCCGTTCTGCAGACAAAGCCGCCCCCCGGCCAGGGCGCAGGAGGGAAGAAAATGGGGAGGGGCCGTTGGAGCAAATAAGCCCACCCCTTCGTAGGGTGGGCGGACAGCACAGTCTGGCAGGATGGGGTCTCGATCACCGGGGGGCCCCGGCCAGCCGCCGCCGCAAGCCGCAGCTTGAACCACCACCAGGCACGTGAGGAGCCCGGCGTATTGATCCAGGCACTGAAACCCAGGAAGAAGACACCCAACCACAGAACCCAGGGTTCTCAGCAGGAAAGTGAGGGGGCGGGGGTGCAGGGGCCGAACTGGCCTGGCCCGGCCTTTCGAAAAAACAGCTTTCTGGAGACAGATGACAAAGACGGGCCAGGCCCTGGGAAGAGGCACCGAGAAGAACAGTGGGGGAGGGGCGTCCCCACCTGAGGCCTCCCGGGCTGGCCCCGCATACCCCACTGACCTCCTTCCCTCCACCCAGGGCTCTCGGAGCAAACCCTGGGCAGAGGGGGGCTCGGGCACCCACCCAGCCTGGGTGCCACGGCTCACCTTGCTGTGGGCGTAGACCACCGAGCCCAGCAGCTTCCAGGTGCCGCCACGCCGGTCCATGCGGATCATCCGCAGAATCTGCAGGAAGCGCAGGCTCCGGAGCGCGGACGTGGCGAAGACGTTCCCCTGGGAGCCGGCGGCCAGCACCGCGATGGAGGCGATGAGCACCATGATGTCTGCGAGGCGGCGCGGAGCTGGTGAGCTGCGGCTGCCCCTGCGGCCCCCGGGGAAGCCCCAGCCCCGGGTTCCAGGAGGCTGTGCAGAGGGCCGGGAAGGTGCGTGACACGCGCCCAGTGTGCGCTCTGTCCAGCCTCAGGAAGGCCATTACCACCACCCACCCTGCCTGGGGTCCCGGGACAGGCAGGCTGGCGCCACGTCCCTCTTCCTGACACTCAGGTGGAGTGAACCACAGGCTCCGACTCCGAGTCAGCAGGTGAGAAGAAACTTCCAGAAGGAGCCCACGCAGACGCCCCAGCTCCCCCCAGGGCCGAGTCCCTGCCTGGGTCCCCGGCCCCAACACCGCACCAAGCCTCACCAATCACACAGAACGGCTTCCGGGCAAACTTGAGCCTCCCCCTCCAGCCGCGGTAACGGCAGCAGCAGCCTGCGGCCCAGATCCGCACAAAGTACTCCACGCCGAACACCACGATGGTCACGATTTCCTGCAGGGGAGGCGAGCTGAGGCCACGCGAGGCCTGGGGGAGGGCCTGGGGGCCCCGCCTGGGCACCCACAGGGGCCGCTCTGGCCCAGAGACCAGGCCACGGGACCGGAGGCCCCCACGGGAAACTGCAAGCTTAGCCCGACCCCTCTCCAGCCTCTGCACAGGACGGGTTGGACCCTCTGGGGTCCCTGAATCCAGGAACACCACAGGGTCACCCTCCCCCAATCCCTGTCTGAGCTGTGGGGGGCTCTATCTGAGCTGGAATGGGAGCTTGTCTGAGCTTTGCGGGGGTGGCCCTGTCTGAGCTGGGGGCTCTATCTGAGCTGTGGGGGGCCTGTCTGAGCTGGGGGGCCCTGTGTGAGCTGGGGGTCCTGTCTGAGCTGGGGGTCCTGTCTGAGCTGGGGGTCCTGTCTGAGCTGGGGGCCCTGTCTGAGCTGGGGGCTCTATCTGAGCTGTGGGGGGCCCTGTGTGAGCTGGGGGCCCTGTCTGAGCTGGGGGTCCTGTCTGGGCTGGGGGTCCTGTCTGAGCTGGGGGTCCTGTCTGAGCTAGGGGGCCCTGTGTGAGCTGGGGGCCCCGTGTGAGCTGGGGGCCCTATCTGAGCTGTGGGGGGCCTGTCTGAGCTGGGGGGCCCTGTGTGAGCTGGGGGTCCTGTCTGAGCTGGGGGTCCTGTCTGAGCTGGGGGTCCTGTCTGGGCTGGGGGTCCTGTCTGAGCTGGGGGTCCTGTCTGGGCTGGGGGTCCTGTCTGAGCTGGGGGGCCCTGTGTGAGCTGGGGGCCCCGTGTGAGCTGGGGGCCCTATCTGAGCTGTGGGGGGCCTGTCTGAGCTGGGGGGCCCTGTGTGAGCTGGGGGTCCTGTCTGAGCTGGGGGTCCTGTCTGAGCTGGGGTGTACAGCAGGGCCGTGAAGGACCCAGGTAACTACAAGAGGGGCACAGCCTCCACCCAGACCTTGGGCAGTGCCAGGACAGAAGGACACGGCGGGCAGTAGAGGGAGGTGCATTCGGGTGGGGACCAGTCTCTCTGAGAGCCCCCAACCCCGTTACCAACAGCAACACAGGAATTGTACTTCCTCCCGTTGCCATGGCACCCACCCTGCCCTGGCACAGCGCTGCTGCCAGCGTCACCACCCCCACTCCAACACCCACGCCTGCCGTCTGCTGGGGACGCCCCACGGCTTTGGCTCCGGAGATAATGGGAGGGTGGGAAAAGGGGGGTGGGCCCACCCGGGGTGGGGGGATGGAGGCGGGGCTGTCAGCTGCTGTGACATCACCAGGAGGGGTGAGGCGAGGCCTGAGTTACTCACAGCCAGGGTGGGGCTGTGGGGCTGGGGGCAGGTGGGGCTTCGGGAGCTGGTTCGGGGCCAGAGGGCGCAGGGTGGGGAGAGGGGTTGTGCGGTGGGGGTCGGGGAGGCCTTTACAGGAGGCCGGGATCGGGGGCGTCAGAGGCTCTATAGTAACAGGATGGGGGGACAGACACCCAGGCAGCTCCGGCTCCTTCCCGGCCCCTCCGGCCCCCACCACCCCCGCCCGGGGCTCACCAGGATGTAGAGGGCCCCCTCCGAGCTCTTCTCATACTCCTTGATGGTGGAAAACACAGACAGCACGAGGCAGGAGAAGACCAGGAGGAACCTGGGGGGCAGGGAACCCGCGGTCAGCCGCGCCTCGGGGGCACCAGCGAGGCTGCGTCTCCAGAACACAGGGCCCCATTCCCCGCCCACCCCGCCAGAGCCCCCACCGGCCAGAGGGCACCCCTCAGTTCTGGGACCCCGGAACTCCACGGCGGCACGGTGCGCGGCTGCCCCCCCACCCCAGGACGTGCCCCCGCTCTCCATGCCGGCCCCGCCCCCTCTGTCTGGCTTCAGCCTGGCAGCCTCATCCTTCGGGAAAGTCTCCAAAACTCGGAGTCAAATGGGAACAGCCAGGCCTGCCCATCAGCTGCTGCAGAAGCAGGAAAAGCAACACCCTCGGGGCAGAAGGCTCCGGACCAACCCTCCCCTCCCCCCACAGTCGCCCATCTATCTCCTCTCCAGACCCTGATGCAGAGAGCTTCCCTCTGCCAGTCAAATCCAGAGCCAAGCGCCAAGAGCTCCTTGGGTCACCTGCTTTCCGGCCTCTCCCTGGCTGCCAGGAGGCTCAGTTTCTCCTTCCTCCTGCTCACAGGCGCCTCCTCCTGCCAGTGATTCCCACCGTGACTGCCCTTCCCACCCTCTTCCCACAGGACCACCTGACTCTCTCTCTAACCCTTTTCAACCTCCCCTCAGATGGTCAAGTTCTCAGCCACACCAAAATTCTCCCAAATACATGTAGTTGGTGCTGTTTTTTCCAGACAGAGTTTCGCTCTGTCACCAGGCTGGAGTGCAGTGGCACGATCTCGGCTCACTGCAACCTCTACCCCCCAGGTTCAGGCGATTCTCCTGCCTCAGCCTCCCGAGTTGCTGGGATGACAGGTGAGCACCACCACGCCCGGCTAATTCTTGTATTTTTTAGCGGAGACAGAGTTTCACCACATTGGCCAGGCTGGTCTCGAACTCCTGGACTCAGGTGATCCTCCTGCCTCGGCCCAGCAAAGCACTGGGATTACAGGTGTGAGCCACCGCGCCCGGCCCAAATGCATGACGTTTTCTCGGCCCTGCGTCCTCCTCTGATACAAGTGGCTGTGATTCACTTGCTCCCTTGCCCACCCAGAAAGCTGCAGACGGGAGGTGCCTGCCCAGCTGTGGCTGCAGCAAGGCCACCCACATAGAAGAGACAGAAAATCTCCCAGCTCTTCCTGGGAGCAAAGCTGAGCCTCCCAGAGCCTCAAGCTGCCGCTTCGGCAGGAAAGCAGCCCCCGCCGTGGAAGTCACGGAAAGCACGCGAGAGAGAAACCCACTTCTCAGGAAGCAAATGCTTCATCCCCTTGCCATTTCTCACACGTGTCCTGGGATGCGCAGGGGACGTGTCCAACGTCCGGGTCCTTGGCCACAACCATAGCGGAGGCCACTCATGGAACAAGCCCTGGTTCCTGGCAACGGGAGAGAAGCGTTGCCTTTCCCCTGACAGCGGTGCTGCCTCTCGTTCCAACGATGCTCAGACCAGGAGCCGGCAGGGACCGAGCCAGAGCGGCCACCGCCCCGTGTCCCCGCCCCGGCGCTGTCTCCGCACTCACCATCACCCCCCGCCCCCGGCGGCACGGCCCTGCCCCGCAGACTCAAACCCGAACCCTTCCTCCATCCCACGTCCAGGGGACTGCTGGGGGAGGGAGGTTCCCCACACACAGAATCCCTTCCCTCCCATCCCCGAAGCAGCGCCACAGCCCTGCCTGGGTTCCAGGGCACTGCCCCCGCTCCCCTCTCCGCGCTCCCACGGAGGAAATACCCCCTGGATGCCCTGGCCTGCAGGGCCGGGGGGCTGGCCACTGGCACGGGCATGCCGGGGGCTCTCTTCAGCCCAGACACACCCCCCCATCGCTGGAGCTTTGGGCACCACAGCGCCTGCCCAGACCCACCCTCCCATCACAGCTTCGCTGGGGGCACGGAGGTGCTCATGGGATTGAGGCCTGGCCAACCCCTGCCAGTGAGTGCTGGCCCCAGAACCTCCGCTGGAACTACCAGGCAAACGGCACCCCCTTCCCACCGAGGCCGCCAACTAGGAGGAGGCAGGCCTGGGGCACTGGACAGGTGGGCACAGGAAAACCTGCCTGAAAATGAGGTCACCACAAAGAAGCCAGCACCGAGGGACCGGGGAAGAATCATAAAGACATGTAATGTGAGCACCTGGATCCAGCTGTGCCTGAAGCCCCTTGGACTTTGACATTATATAAGCCCATTACTTAACGAAACTTTGGATTTGTTCTCTGCCGCTTGCAAATGAAAGATCCCTGACCTTTCAGGCTATTAGCAGCTGACGGGCATGAGTGTGTCCCTGCTCTGAGCCCACACCTGACTCCACCACGCTGTGGCCACGTGCTACTCCAACCCAGGTGGCTGTGACAGAAGCTGCCACGGATCAAAAGGAAAAAAACAAAACAAGTCTTTGGTGCGAGGCGCTATTTAGGGAGCAGAGGTCAGCGTCAGCAGCGGGGTCTGGAGGGTCTGGAGGGTTTGGGGAGCAGAGATGAGCGTTGGCCGAAGTGCCTGGTGGGAAGAGCACCCGACTCCGCTCACGGCTTCTGTCTCTCAGGAGCGCCCCTGGAGAGCAGCGGGGAGAGGACTCACCGACGGCTGAGCGCTTCGGCCGGGAGACGGGGAAGCCCCAGCGTCTCAGCCGGCAGGGAGAGTTCTCAGACTTTGGCCACAGAGGCAGAAGGACAGGACCAGGCCATCCGGGCACAAACCTGGGGTCCCAATCACCCCAGGCTCAGGCTCCGAGCCCCCTAACTGGGATCGGCCCACTGGGCGGTAGCAGCAATTCCAGCAGATAATTGAGCCCACATCTGACATGCCACACTCAGAGCGGGCCCCATCCTGCACCGTGGGTGCCACGCACCAGCAACCACATGCAGTGCCCAGCCCTGCACCACCCCCGCCCTGGGACCCTTCACCCATCGTGCTCCAGGAGCCTGCTGCCCTCTGCCTCTACAGGCCCTGCACCACCCACACCCCGCCTCACCACCTCTCCGTAACCCAAGCCCCCAGGTACCCCAAACCCTCCTCCTGCTGCTCCAGAGGGACCTAGATGAAGCCTGCTACTCTTTCGGAAGTCACAGGCACAGCACCCACGCCAGGCAAGGTCCCCACACTGGGGGTCAGGGCTGGACCTCCCTCCCCAAGTGGCTTCAGCCTTCTAGGAATGAGGCAGCACTGATGCCCGCCCCGCTGCCCCCCGGAGCTGCCCCAGGTGTGGGAGGCCATGGATGCCCCAGGCAAGGACCAGGACTCCCGGAGGCATCACTGGGCACCGAGGTCAGCCCCAGGGGCGGGGCCTGAGAAGACGCCTGGGAGGGTGGGGGGAGCCAGGAGGTCGCTAGCCCAGAGGTCACACAGGGTCACGGTGGGGTCAAGGCTGGACAAGAGTGGCAGGCGTCGGGGTGACAGCTGGCAGGGCCGTGTCTGTGGAGCCGGGGCTGCGGAGCTCAGAAGCAAGGGAGGGCAGGCCTGTGCAGAGAGCCCTCGGCGTGACTAACTCCATCTTAGAAAAAGACTCCATGTGTTTTTCACAAAGCACTCTGTGAAGGAGGAAAAGATGTTTTGTTGAAGAACAAAAAAGAAAAAGAAAACTGGCCGGGCGCGGTGGCTCACGCCTGTAATCCCAGCACTCTGGGAGGCCGAGGCGGGTGGATCACCTGAGGTCAGGAGCTCGAGACCAGCCTGGCCAACACGATGAAACCTCGTCTCTAGTAAAAACACAAAAATGAGCTGGACGTGGTGGCTCACGCCTGTCATTCCAGCTACTCGGGAGGCTGAGGCAGCAGAATCGCTTGAACCGAGAGGCGGATGCTGCAGTGAACCGAGATCAGGCCACTGCACTCCAGCCTGGGCGATACAGCAAGATTCTGTCTCAAAAAAAAAAAAAAAGAAAGAAAGAAAGAAACAAATAAAAAAATAAGGACCAAGTCCAACCAGAAAAGGACACGCACGGCCCCGCTCCGGCTCCGCTCTCCCTGGAGGCCTGTCTTCACGGCGGCTGCGGCAGCCCAGGCCAGGCCTCCAGGTGGCTTCCGACCCTCTGTGTCTTCTTCCTCCTGATGTCAAACCTGACTTTGTGGTGGAACACGTGTGCCCTGGTGGGATACGGTTCGCAGCACTGACCCACGTGGCGTGGCCGTGACCGCAGTGTGGCCGTGACTCCACGAAGCTCGTGGCTTGACTGAAACAGCATCAATAAAAGCCTGACCTTGTGGACAGACGGAAACCACGTGGACCTCACGTCGAGCCCATCCTGTGTACAAAGTGCCTCCAGCATTGGGGCCTCGGGAGAGCTGCCCCCGGCCGAGAACGAGAGGGCGTTCGTGCCGCTCCAGGCTCGATTCACCCACGGGCACCCGCACTGCTTCCCTCTGCCCAGACCGTCATCTCCCCCACAAACACCACCCAGATGTGGAGAGGCCGCATGGCCCCCTGCAGCCCCCCTCCAGCCCGCTGGAGCCCCCCCAAGTCCCTGAGTCCTCCAGCCTGGGCAGACGCGGTCCCCACAGCTCTGCCTTCCGGCTCCCCAGCAGCGGCCTCTGCTGCACGGCCCGGGAAGGGAAGACGGGGGACAGGGCGGTCCCCCTGAGACCTGCCCGGGAAGGGCACGGCCGTGTTTCAGAAGCACACAGGGCCATGCGGTCTGAGGCGGAGGCACAGGCGGCTGGGCCAAGGTCAGCCCCACAACCTGCCCATCCCAGCACCAGAGCCAGTGGAGACCTGGCCCTGCTCAGCCACAGGCGGCGGGGACCCCGCCTTCGAAGGCTCTGCCCACCGGGCAGCAAAACCATGGGCGAAGGGGCAGGGGACACGTCTTAACGCGTCTCGCGAAACCTCAGCACCTCTAGCGCGAGCCCAAGTCCGGATTCCACCCACACGCACCCTGAAGACGCCCCAGCCCCACGCCGCGGAGAAGCCGTAACCCCGTGCCCGCCTCTGAGCGAGGCCTTGGTAAAGCGCGGCCACAGCTTCCCTACGACCCTTAAAAAGCCAGTGACGGCCAGTGCCCACGGCCCCCACGTTGGCGTCCTGTGGAGCCCACGGATGACAGCGGCTGCAGAGGGAGTCCGTCCCTCACGCCTTATTCCCCAGGTGAAGGCCTTTCTAAAGAGAAATTTCTAGAAAGAGAGCGGCCATCGGTCACCCTCAGTCCCCACGGAAAGGCAGAACACGTGCTTCCTTCTTTTCATTTCCTTCTGGACACGTTCTCACGGTCGGACCGGCTCCTCGGGACCTTCCAAAGGAGGTGGGTGCGGGGGGTTGTTTGCTTTCCTGCTGAGGACCGTGACGAAGCCGTCGCTCCAGCCGCTGCACTCGCTGCTCACACGGGCCCGTCCACCTGTGCCCAGCGGGAGCGTGGCCGCCAGAGCAGCTGGTCTCGTCTGCGGACGCCCGGGGCCCTTTCGGCCCCAACCACCTCTGGCCGCACAGGCCCCTCTCGGAGACGTCTCCCCAGGTCTGCTCCAGGCCGGGCAGGGCAGGTGGCTCCCTCCGGGCCAGAGGCCCACGCAGCCACGTCCCACCACGCTCTCCAAGAAACGGGGCCGACCGCAGAGCCGGCGCCTCACCAGCCACATGGGGACTGCCTTTGAGGAACAGGCCCCTGCGCGCGTGGGAGCTGCGAGTCGCGGGCGGCCGGAGCTCCCAGCAAGAGCCGATGCCGCCATCCGAGTCCAGGGCCCACAGAGCAGGCTGGAAACTCGGCACGGCGTCCACGCTGCCGCCTCGAGGAGAGCTCGCTTTCTTCCAGAAGCCTCTGTCTTTTCTCTCTAGGCCTCAGCTGCCGGGACGAGGCCCACCCCAGGGCGGAGGGTCACTGGCCTGACTCAACGTCTGCTGACCTAAGCGCCCGTCACGCCGGAACTCACCTGCACAGCAGCATCGAGGCAGCTGTGTGGTCGCCAGCGCGGCCCGCGGGATGTGTAAGACGGCCACCCAGGGTGGAAGAGGACACGGGGCCGTCGGCCAGAGGCCTGGCCTGCGGCGGGACGGGCTGATTCGGCGGTGCGGGCACAGAACGCCCTCACTGGCGTCCGAGGACAGTCGTGGGGAGACCCGGGTCTCCTGCCCGCGGCTCCAGGGCAGGTCCAGGCCACGCGCCCGCCCACCGGCCGGCCCCCACCGGGACCCACCTCTTGGGAACCGGGAGCCTCCCCGAAGACAGCGAGGACGCCTCGGCCCGGGGCGACATGCCAGTGGCGCTCCAGCCGCAGGGGCAGGGGTCGGGGTGCGGCAGGAGCCCCTCAGGCTGAGGGGCGGGTCCGGGACTGTGCGGGGAGCTCGAAGCACACTGCTGCACGCGGAGGCCGGGCAGGCTGAGCGGCTGGGGGGCTGACCCAGGTCCAAGAGCCAGCGCCTGCCCCCCATGCACCCCTCACCGCCACCCCCAAAACCACGAGCTGCCGCCCGTCCCGCCCTATCCGGCTGCCACCCGTCGTGGACGTGGGCGAAGCAGCACCAGGAACGCCCTGCGTCGGCGGATCCGGGTCCCAAGGAGGCCCCCCAGGAGACAAGGGTCCTCCTCCCGCCCCCACGAGCCCCAGCCTCCAGCAGGAAGGCACTGGCCCTGAGGTGCTGTCGCCAGGGGGCACTCGGCCCCACCCATACGTGAGGTGGACCCCGAGGCCTCTGCCCCGACCCGGAAGCTCCCTGCTGCAGGCAGGGGCGCTGGCAGCGGTGCCGAGGCCCGGGCAGGCAAACCACACGCCAGGGACGTCCCATTTCCAAGCCGCGATTAATTTCCTGTGCTCGCTGGCCAAGTTCTTCAATTAACTGAGCCCAGGGAAAAACGTGCAGACGTCTCGTGCGCCTGCTGCGGGTGATTCTCTGTCTGCCTAGCGGGGTTTCTGTGGGCGGCTCTCTGCCTGACGGGGTTTTCTCTGGACTCTCGGCGGGGTCGGAGCAGGGGAGGATGGAGAGGTCCCTGGCTTCCTGGTCAGAAGCCCAGAGGCTTGGGAGGCACCGTGGGGACACAGAGGGCGTCACCCATCACAGGAGGGGCTCGGGGACACAGCTCAGCCCGGCAGAGCCACGAGCGCAATCCGTGGGCTTCCCGGAGTTGGTGTGTACAGCGGGAGGGAGTGCCCTACAGGCTAAAAAGGACTTGGCCACAGGCGGACAGGGGAGAGGAGCAGCTGGGGAGGCCTAGAGAGAGAAGGGCGGGCGTGTCCGGCCCAGGGTGACGCTGACCAGATTTGAGAACAGGCGGGGTGGGGGCGGGGACGGCCCCACAGACTCGACTTCTGAGCCCTGGCTGCTGCGTCCAGGCAGGCCAGCTCCTCGGGCTGCAAGGACTCTTCCTCCAAATGAAGAAAGAACGAGGCCCCGGTCCCTGGCGACCAGGCTTCTCGAACCATTTCAGAAAGCCCGGAGACGGTGCGGGCAGGGACCAGGAGGACCAGAGCCAGGGCGCGGGGAGAAGATGCATCTCCTGCAGCCAGCCCCTCGGAAGGCTCGCGCTCCTTCCAGCTCAGCCTCCGCCCACCTGCTCCCGCCCCCGCCCCGACGGCCGCGGACCCCGGGAGCCGCCCCTCCCACCTCGGCCCCACCCAGAAAGTGCGGGCCACAGCTCCCAGTGTTGTTTTTGAAGTTTTTGGAACAGACGGCACAGATGGCACCGCGGGGGGCAGCCGGTGCAGGAAAGGCAGAGAGACCGACGCCCGGGAGGAGCCGCGGGGGAGGGAGGAGGTGGCTCAGGTGCGCCTGGGCCCGTGTGGGGGACGAAATGATCCCGGTGCCGCGGCCACGGCCTCAGGCCCCAGGGACACCAGGGAAGAAGCCTCCGAAGGGCACAGTCCCAAATCGCTGCCCCGCCACCCAATCGGCTGAGCTGTGGGGAAGACACAGGGGTTTCCAGGCCTCCCCACACGGCGTGTCCCCAAGACACGCACACTCACGCCCACCTTACAGAAAGAGAAACTGAGGCTCACTGAGGTGGGTGAGGGGCTCTGCCTCTGACGCAGGGGAGGGAGAGGGCGGCAGGAGACCCTTGATGGCACCCTCCAGGCTCGGGCTTCAGGAGGGGAGGCTCCCCAGGAACGCGGGGCAAACTCCCGGGCTGCGTTTTCTCAGGGTCCCAGGCACAGCGTCCTGATGTGGGACAGACACTCCCTAAGAGCCAGGGACATCCCGGGGTGGGGGCCATCACCACCCTCAGACCCAGGCCCATGGCGTGGGGGCTAAGCCGGGGAACGCAGCCCACCGTGACGCACTTGGCTGGGGTCTCGCTGGCTCCACAGGGGCAGCCCGCCTTCCCGCCTCAGCCCCTTCTGACTCCCGACAGACTCTCCGGAGGACACGGCAGTGGGTCGCGCCAGGGACCACCCCCAGCCCTTGAGAGAGAACAAAGGCCTGGGGCAGGCAGTCGGAGGGTGTGGGGAGCTCCCAGGGGCCGGGACCGCACAGCTCAGCTGAGCAGCACCCCAACCACGTCTCCCAAAACCCACAGGCAAACTCAGGCCCCGAGGAGCTCTGGGCACGGAGAGGCCCACCCCACCCCACCCCACCCCACCCCTCCTGCCCCAGCAGCAGCCACGTCTGCAAGAAAAGAAAAAAAAGGCCGTCCTCCCTCCCTGAGGAAGAGAGGTCAGAGGGAGGACAGTGGGAGGGCGGAAGCATGGGGGAGGGCAGTAAGAGAATGGGAGACGGAGGGAGGACGGGGAGGAGGGAGGGAGGACGAGGAGGGGGAGGGAGGACGGGGAGGGGGGAGGGAGGACGGGGAGGGGGGAGGGAGGACGAGGAGGGGGAGGGAGGACGGGAGGGGGGAGGGAGGACGGGGAGGGGGAGGGAGGACGGGGAGGATGGGGGAGGGAGGACGGGGAGGATGGGGGAGGGAGGACGGGGAGGATGGGGGAGGGAGGACGGGGAGGATGGGGGAGGGAGGACGGGGAGGATGGGGGAGGACGGGGAGGATGGAGGGAGGACGGGGAGGGGGGAGGGAGGACGGGGAGGGGGAGGGAGGACGGGGAGGGGGGAGGGAGGACGGGGAGGGGAGGGAGGACGGGGAGGGGAGGGAGGACGGGGAGGGGGGGGGAGGACGAGGGAGGACGGGGAGGATGGAGGGAGGACGGGGAGGATGGAGGGAGGACGGGGAGGGGGAGGGAGGACGGGG
>NW_027412495.1:0-85000 GCF_048565385.1 Saimiri boliviensis
TAACAACTTTTACTGAAAAAATCTGTGGAGCAAGTGAAGCGGCTCACGCCTGGAATCCCGGCACTTTAGGAGGCCCAAGCAGGCAGATCACTTGACCTCGGGATTCAAGACCAGCCTGGCCAACATGGTGGAACTCCACCTCTACTAAATATACAAAAATTAGCCATTTGCAGTGGTGCTCCCCAGGGATCACAGCTAATCGGGAGGCTGAGGCACCGGTACCAGGCTACTCCCTGCTCTTGATGGCGCCACATGCACATACCACAGCTTCTATTATGAGCAGGGTCCCCTTCGAGCACTCACAGTGGGTACTGTGTGCTATCACTGTGTTTCCCCCGTGTCCCCAGAACACAGCTTTGCCTACTGGACCTCAGCAGAAACCAGAACCTAATGGAAGTTCAGTAGCCTCAGACATTTAGACCAACAGACTGGATGCTACTTGACTGCAGGATCTTATACGGTACAGAGAGGATTCCTGGAAACATGGATTTAGCCTTTTGATGAGAAAAACAGGTGGTTGTGTGCCTGTGTCAGAAATCAATAGGTGGGATTGTAACCCCAGTCCCACCCCCACCTTACTGCAGACATGGAACAGTTGCTAAATACTTCGTCCTCTGTCTTCCATCTTTAACTAAATGTTAAAGTACCCATTTCTATTTTCTACAAGTATGGGAAGGATACAATTAATTTTGATGTACAGAGTGGTCAGTTTCTCGAGACAAGACAGGACATCATTCATCAGTTTCATGGTGGTGAACCTGTAGAACTTACTGGATGTCTGCAGCTGATAGTTCTGGAAGTAGGCCACCTGGCTCAGAAGAAGTCTATTTTTGCTGGCTCCGAAATTCAGTTTGGTCTCTTCCTGCTGGGAGTAGGAATTCTCGATGGTATCTGGAAAGTTCACCTCTGTGGTTTTCGTGGAACAAGTCCTGCCAGATGTCGCCATGCTGACATCCGGCAGGACTTGAACTCACCCCAGGTAGAGCCAGAAACTGGGGAGAAGAAAACCAAACACATGATGGGTTAAAAACTGGAAATCAAATAGGTTTCATCAGGACTGGGGGATGTCAAGAACTCAAATTCTTAACTTACCGTTGAGAAAACTTGATCCTCACAGCACTTTAGGGTCCTTAACTGCAAAAACAAGGTTCGCAATGCTTCAGCTGGGAGCTGAAGGTGCCACCTCTAGCTCAGACTCTGACAAGAGTGTGGGAGATAGTGGCCTGTGTACCAGGTAACCGTCTGCTGTTGCAATAACAGAATTAGAAGCTGGACGTGTCATGGAATCTTAGGAGCCCTTCATTCCAATTGCCCAGGGTTTGCTAAAACACAGGCCTCCTGGTCTCACCTGAGGTCACAACCGATGGGGACCGTTCCTCTATCAGTCACTCTCAGTATTTGTGTACCCTTGTTACAATGCCACAGTCCCACCTCATTCCCAATACATCTCAGCATGTGCCTCATTTTTTATCTCTTGTGTGTATAAAATTGTAAAGGCAGAAACAGTTTCCCAACATGTGATATTTTCTTAATGCTAGTCAGGAAGTCAGTCACGCCTCCTTCTCATATGTGAAAACAGAATTGAAGGCTTTTCCACAAGTTTAACACATCATCCTATTACACTGCTGTGATAGCCTCTGACTCTTCTGCAGTTTTTTCTGTATCCACTAGAAAGTGAATGAGGAATTCATTTTTTAAAAATGTTTTCTTTCCTGGCTCAATATTCTTCTTGCTGCATCCCATGGTTATGCTGATTTATATTTTCTTACTGGCAGATATCACTATACTGATATTTGTGGCAGAAGAGACTTTTCATCTCACTTAAGACCAGTTTGATGCTCCTATATCCAAAGCTTCCTCTATTTGGGATGATTTGTTTTTTAATGTGACTGAACACTACCTCTCATTCTTGTCACTTATGGATGTCAATTTAGTCCCAGAAGAGCTCTTTTCAAGGTGTCAAGTCATGAAAATCATTTTTATAGAGATGCCCTGAAGGCATATGTGACCATCTATCTTGGGAAGTCTGGTAAACCTGATATGATTTTGTTGTTTTCATTTCGTCTTTCCATATATTGAAAATAACAGGGCCATGAGCGGTCCTTATGGGACTGTTTGAGAGATGTTTTTCTGGGTTGGTCTAACGCCGTTGATGTGTGGTTGCATCCCACTAACCAAACACAGTAAGATCAAGGTGATGGTCAGGGGTGGTTGGTGGTCCTCCGGTTGCTGTGCAATAGAAGGTGGATTGGAGATGACAGGAATTAGTAGGGAAGAGTCATCCCCTGAACCACCTCCTCACTTTCTCAGCTCTCATTGCCACCCAGGTTTTGTGAGCCTGGGACTTGGGAGACTGTTCTGTAGCCCAGGTCTCCTGTGTCTGGCTGCTTCCTGGGCTTGCCTGAGTTCAGGGTGCAATGGGTGTGACCCTGGGCTGCCCGACATTCATGTGGAAGTGAAGCAAGGAGGACTGGATCAATCATTGGAAAGCGTGCTTCTCTACAGCCCCCATCATCCTCCAGCAACACTGTCAGCATACTGCTTTCAGATACATCAAAGCCTTTATGTATATACATGTTCTGGTGTCTCAGAAGCCTGACATTCTGTGGCAGAAGGAAAATGTCAGGTTTATTATAAAAATGATGAAACTGCAGGTTCACCAAGTTATGTGGCTTACTTCAGGTCACACAGGGATGAGTTTCGAGCACTGCCAATAAAAGCAATCACTAGGATCCATGTCATTCAGTAAATATTCATACAATTATTCAGTAATTACTTGTTGATCAATTTGTACCAGGCATTTTGCTCAAAACTGTGCACATATTTGGACAGCATATCTTCATCAGAATCCTCCACGTAACGCTGTTATCCTAAGAATCACGTAAGAAACCTGAACAAGAGGGATAGCAAATCATGAATTTGGCCATATTTCCATTTTTTGGTTTCTGTGATGCTGGACAAATGACCAGAATGAGTCACAGGAAGAGTATTGATTCCTGCATCATCTTCCAGGACAGAGGTGTGCCCTCCTAGCATATTGAGACCAAAATTCAGAAGTGTCTGCAACCTTGCTTTAGCAGCATGGAAAATCACCTCTATTTTCCATGGAATTAGACCTGGAATTTCCCTGGACCTTTGGAATATACAAGAGAAGTATGAGACTTGGGTCTTCCCTTGACTGTATTTAATTCTCCCTTCTATGGAATGCCAATGATTCTAAGACTTTTGCTTTTCTTTCTTTCTTTCTTTTTTATTTTGAGACAGAGTCTTGCTGTCACCAGGATGAAATGCAGTGATGCAATCTCGGTTCACTGCAACCTCTGTCTCTCGGGTTCAAGCGATTCTCCTGTCTCATCTCCCAAGTAGCGGGGACTACAGGCATGTGCCACCACGCTCGGCTAATTTTTGTGTTTTTAGTAGAGATAGGGTTTCATCATGTTGGCCAGGATGGTCTCGATATCATGATCTCGTGATCCGCACACCTCGGCCTCCCAAAGTGCTGGGACTACAGGCGTGAGCCACCATACCCGGCCGACTTTTACCTTCTTATATGCACAATACATGTTTTATGAAGAAAATTTTACTAATAGCTCTATTTAGAAAGAATAAATATGAGCTATAGTTTAGGGTTTATGCCTGGGACTTACTATTTTTATGATTTCTGTTTTGAGATTAAATTCAGGTAAATAGAAAAATACTTATTGCTTATGAAAGCAAACTAGTTACTGGTTTGAGTTTTTGACACAGAAGCACACACTTTTGACTTCATCTTTGTCTCTCCCCATCAGTGCCGCTCACCGTCTCCCAATAGGACCTGGCCACGCCCCTGCACTTACCCTCGTCCTGCTCAACCATCTCCATGCACTGTCCAATTCCATCTGTGATTCAGGCTCCTCCCAAGGCTCCCTGAAATAGGTACAGGTCTTGGGACATCAGACACACTCCAGGCACAAAAGCAGCCCATACTGTAAAGCAGGCAGCTGTGTTCCTGCTTCCCTGAAGTTGGCAGTGATGTCCTAGGACAGGAAGAAACACTTTCCCTTGTTAGGAGGTCTCTTCTTCGTGTCTCAGGGCCTCTGATCTAGTGAACACAACTGTCCTGAATGTGAACAAACTTGCTAAATTCCTGGTTTCTTGCTAGGTGGCTAGAACACATTTATAAGACTTCCTTACATACTCATGTTTGCTGAAGTCTGAATTCTTACCAGTATAATTCCTTTTCTTGTAAGGGGCAGCTTAGGGAAGATTAGCCCTATTGCCATGCAAAGAGAGATAAAGTGAATTTCTACTCAAAGCAATCTTGAATTTGAAACTAGGTCTTCCACTGTTTCAAAGCTGACCTGTAGGTCCAACTGTGGACATATGTGGACATCACATCTTCATCAGAATCCTCAGGCATGTGTCTTCAAGGGCTTGTGTGTCTGCTGTACTCAGCATAAAGTTCTCATTATGATAAGTTATAATTAACTTACCAGAATATCATTCATTATCAAGATAAAGTTATTTCTCATTATGGTAAGTTATAATTAACTTACCAGGATATCATTCATTATCAAGATAAAGTTATTTATCATTATGGCAAGGACAAATTTAGAAGACTTATTAAATTTACTTCTTTATTTCCCCAGCTGGAAACAGTCTACAGCTCCTGATATCATCACTGTCCTCTGAATACCTTGGCTGCATTAACTGCTTTGACTCAACATGGAGCTGTGGTGTTGGTCTACTGTACCTCGAGATGCTGAAATATGGCTGAAGTCCAGGGTCACTGGCCCAGGACATCCACTGCAGTCATTTCATGAGGCATGGGCCACTCGTTCCAACAAACCCACCATCACTACACTTCTCATGAATCAGCAGTCACTAGATTGAGAATTCTGTGAAAGCTGGGATCCTATTTTACTCACCTCTGTGGTCATGGTCCTTAGCTAAGGGCCCAGCACAGATGGGCCTCTCAGCAGTGTTCATCTATGATTGAATAAAATGCATTACAAACCTCCAACCCTTTCACTACATCTCTGTCCCCAATGTCTTGTAAGGGATGCTCTTTCTCTCAGAGGCTGCAAATCCCCTTCCCTAGAGAGGCACATGCCTTACACCATCCCTGCCCCAGAATCCTCTCCTGTGGGAGCTTCAAGGAAGACTAGTCTGTTCTCAAAATGTTCTCTTATGCTTCCCCATCATTAGCAGCAATGTCCTTTGACATCCTCTCCCATCCTCTGAGTTCCCACAACACCTCAGTTGGGTAGAACTACCGTATCTTGTTCAAATGACCTGTTTGTGTTCTTCCACTCACTGGCTTGAGTTTCTTTAGAGAGACATTAAACACCTGAATCCCAAGTGCTTAGCACACTATAAAGAAAATTACATGCTCAATAAATATTTATGAGAAACTTCTCTCAACTGAACGTGCAGAGGAATATTATTAGTATCATTGCTTCATAATCAAGCAAGGGACACTTACTCTGGCACCTGACCTAGGGCAGAGCAGTTTAATGTGAGAACGGACATCTCCAACCCTTCTCCAACGTGGTCATTCCCTCTAACCCACACTGACCTGAAGAGCATCCACTGCTACGGCAGCAGCGACGCTGAGGCTCCTGGGTCTGGGGAGTGTTCATCCAGGACTGAATAAAACTGACTACAAACCTCCGACCCTTTCTTGGAGTTGAAGCTGCCCCTCACTATAAACCAGCTCTGATCTAACCTGTGGCTCTCCCTGGCCAGAGGCAGGAGACTCCTGTCGAGTCAGTTTCTCTCAGTCCCCACTGCTCAGCTCGCGCTGCTCCTTGAGGGTTTAAATGATCATAGCATTGCCATTTCCCCTGAGGCTTCTGTCCTGGTTTGTCCTTATTCTCCCTTCTTTGGTTCTCATTTACCAATGGCTTGTCCTTTGTGGATTATTCTCATCCCCTAAACCTGCTGACTTTCTTTCTTCCACCTGTTCCCACAGCTCTGGGATTCCAGTGTGTAGACTCAGCTCAGGCTCCTGCAGGAGACACACAGAGTCAGGTCTCAGATGAGGGTCCCAGGCAGTATTGAAAAGCATCTCAATTCCTCAGAGGCTCAGAGAAAACAGAGTGGGAAGGGAACTCAGAGAGGTACGACGAGCCTCTATCTTACTGATGAGGAAACACTGAAGCCCAGAAAGACTGAGACTCTCCCAGGCTCCCTCCTCACCACTTGGTGGCAGCAGATCCCACACAAGCCTTGGCCTCAGCCTCCCTGTGCAGAGCAGGTAACTCGCCCTCCCAAAGCTCGCTGCTGCCGTTCAGAAAACTTTAGATGAAAAATAGCAGTTTCCACTGTGAAAACAAAAACGGTAAAAGGTCCTATCCTTGGACAAACCCTTTATACCAGTTCCATAGTCCTGGCATTTATACTTGGTCAGCTGTCATTCACTGGCTGCTATATTGGGGCAGGGATCATACAGGATTAAATAGTGTTTCACACAACCCTGCTTTCCCGGCCTGGGCTCTCAGCTCCTCCATTCTTCTTCAGAAACTTTCTTCTGCTGTAACTGCTGGAGAGTCCAGGCCCTCATGTGGGTCATTTCTCCAAGAAGATCCCCGTTATTTTCTTCCTCTCTTGGAGATAGACAGGGCAGAGATTGGTTCTGGGACTCCATAGTCTTAGGTTTTCTCCTAAGCCAGCCAGGGCAGCTGAAAGCAATCATGACTGCCAGAGGTCAGCTCAGTGAAGAGGAGCACAGACTCACAAGGACAGCCCCTCATAGAGACGGTCAGGACTGTGACACAGGCAATATCTGACCAATTCTGCTGGGATGATGCAACAAGGATTAAGTGCAGGATGCTGCCACGAGGAGAAAAGGAAAGAACCAAAAGAGTATGGGAAGAAGGAAAATAAAATGTTTTCAATAATGATGGGAAAAAAATGCAGAGCCTGGAGCCAAAGCTCCCTGTCACAGAGGGTTAGTTCCAGGCTGTGGAGCCTAATCAGGAATGAACAAGAATCACTAGCAGTGTTATTCTGTGACTGTCCCACCACTGCACACTGAAGACAGATAAGCTGTTTGTTCAGTTTCACGGGTCAACAGGAGTAAGGGAATTATATCAATGATCTGTACTTGGGCCGGGCTTGGTGGCTCATGCCTGAAATCCTAGCACCTTGGGAGGCTGAGGGAGATAACCCCTGAGGTCAGGAGTTTCAGACTAGCGGGGCCAACAGGGCAAAACCGCATCTCTACTAAAAACACAAAAAAAATTAGCTGAATGCAGTGGTGCATGTCTGTATTCCCAGCTACTCAAGAGGCTGAGTCAGGAGAATCGCTTGAACCCAGGAGGCAGAAGTCGCAAAAAGCCAAGATCGCACCAATGCACTCCAGCATGGGTGACAGACCAAGACTCACTCTCAAATAAAGAGAATCTGTACTGAACGGACACCCTCAGAAGCCTCACACTTGGTGTACATAATTTAAATGAGATTTTAAACTTTTGGTCAGATTAAAGCTACATAATATTTTTCACTTTGCACTAATGCATAATGACAGGAAACTTGGAAACCTTAGGTGAGAGGGTGAATGCCTTTTGCATCTGTGAGGGACGTGAATGTCTGGGTCCCAGAAGTTGAACTGTGATAGGTGGAATTTCTAAAATGGTCTCCCTTATCTCTGGAACCTGTTAAGCTGATGAGACATTCCTGTGATTACGTTGTTACAGGGCAGTCATATGATTTTAGAGTGATATGGTTTGGCTCTGTGTCCCCACCCAAATCTCATGTTGAATTATAATCCTGAGTGTTAGAGGTGGGGCCTGGCAGGAGGTTATTGGATCATGGGGATGGTTTCTCATAGCTTAGAACCACCCCCCAAGTGCTGTCGCATGATAGAGTTTCCATGAGATCTGCCTCTTTACAACCATACAGCACTTCCCCTTTCTCTCTCTCTCTTTCTGTCTCTCTCGCTCTCTCTTTCTCCCTCCCTCCCTCTCTCCATCCATCCCTCCCCTGCCAGCCCACAGAGCCATGACCTAATTAAATTTCTTTTCTTTATAAATCACCCAGCCTCAGGTCATTATAACATTGCAAGAACAGACTAATTCAAAGGCTAAGATTTCCTGAGTGGGCCGGATCTAATTACATCACTCCCTAAGTGTCACAGATTTCTCTAGTGGGTAGGAGATGAGAGTTGGAGAAGAATTCCATGAGCTGTTGTTGGTTGGAAGATGGGGAAAGTGAGAAAGAATGCAGATGGCCTCTGGAGTCGGGTGTCTCCTGGCTGAGAGCCAGGAGGACTGCAAAAGGATGTCAGTCTTCCGCCCACAAGAAGATGGATTCTGCCAATACATCTGTAGTGAACTTGGAAGAGTATCCTGAGCTCTAGATGAAAAACATAGGCAGCACATAACTGGATTTCAGCCTCCTAAGACCCTGATCAGAGAACCCAATCACTCCTGATTTCTGTGGTTTCAAACCACTAACTTGTTATAATGTGTTAAGAGGTAGCAACAGAAAACTAGTTACAGGTGCCTATCTGTACTCTTTATATTTTCACATACATGTATGCTAATCCCTATAAGCACAAAAAAGAAAAAAAAAGGGAAGAACTACAGTAAAATGTTATACTTACCTTTATGGGAGGACTGCAAGGGCTGTTCCAGAGCCCATGCAACTTGAAGAAGATAACGTAGGGCATTTCATGCAGGTGAAAAGTGTCTCCTCAGTGTTACCAACTCAAATTCTGAAAGAAAAAAGATGGTAAAATACTTAACTCCCAGCCAGGTGTGGTGGCTCACGCATGTAACCCAAGCACTTTAGGAGGCTAAGGTGGATGATTACCTGAGGTTGGGAGTTCAAGACCAGCCTGAGCAACATGGAGAAACCCCGTCTCTACTAAAAGTACAAAACTACCTTAGCGTGGTGGTGCATGCCTGTAATCCCAGCTACTCAGGAGGCTGAGCCAGGAGAACTGCTTGAACACAGGAGGCAGAGGTTGCAGTGAGCCAAGTTTGTGCCATTGCACTCCAGCCTGAGCAACAAGAGCAAAACTCCAGCTCAAAAAAAAAAAAAAAAAAAAAAAAAAAAAAAAAAAAAAAACCTCAGCATAACATTATCTGAAAATTCATCTTCTGCATTTCTAATAGAAGATTTTCTTTTAGGTCTTTCACTCATGCTCACCAGACAAGGTTTGATAGCAACTGTCTGGCACCGGCACAGATGAACCAATTCAAGGAGAGCAATAAACGGGACTACTACTAAGTTCCCCCAGAGAAAGTCCTTAGAATAAAATATCTCCTCTAGTTGCCACAAGAGTAAGACAACGGTCCATTGTATAAAATTCCAATCTAATAAAAGCTGAAATGTAATGTTGTCTGTTTTCCAAAAGTTTATTTTGTTCAGGCTCCGTCGTGGTGACCAGGGATTGGAAAATGACTGTAAAGAGGCTCTGGGGAATCTGGGGAGGGAAGAAATGTATTCTAAGAGGGGACTGAGGTGATGGCCGCAAAATTCTGTATATCTACTGAAATTACTCAATTGTACATTTGCAATTAGTGACTTTTATTACAAGTAACTTGTTAAATGAAATTCCTGGTTTCTACTCCAACTTGTAAGGGGCTAGGAGGTCACCACTTGTCCTCACAACAAGAAGAAAGGTGAACAAACTGAAAATTATCAACCCTGTTATCAGAGGGACTAGAGGAGAGGTCACAGGGCAAATTGCCGTGCTGAAAACAAGACACACAGGCAAATACAGGGAACAGAAGCTGCTGAAGCCAGCAACTGGGAGGAGCGCTTCAATGGTCCTCACAGATTACTAGAAGCTGAGGGTGGCCTGGCTTGAGCATTCAAAACTCCTTGGGTCTCAGATTTAGTGGGGATCTCACACTCTTCTAAGTGTTACCACCAGGAGCCCAACCAGGTTCTCATTGTAAAGATCAGAAAAATCCCCAGAGAACTGACACTGCCCACTTCAGTACTAATTATAGAGCTACAGTAACCAAACAATGTGGAAATTGGTGAAGAAAGAAAAAACAGACAAATAGGTCACTAGAAAAGCATACAGAGCTCAGGAATACACCTACACAAATACTCGACAGATCTTTGAGAAAGGCACAAAGGCAATTTAACAGGGAAAGGACAGTCTTTTCAACAAATCGTGCTAGAATGACTAGATATCCACGTGTGGAAAATGAATAAATCTAGGCAAAGATTTTACACCTTTCACAAAATGGATCTTACACCTGAATGTGAGATGCAAAACTGTAAGACTCCTGGATTATCACATAGAGGAAAATCTGGGTGACTTGGGATTGGTGATGACTTCTCAGATACAATGCCAAAAGCATAATTCAGGAAAGAAAAAATGGAGAAGTTGAACTTCATAAAAATTAAAAACTTCTGCTCTGTCAAAGACATTGTTAAGAAAATGAATAACTAAGTGATAGACTGGGAAAAAAATTGGCAAAATACAGATCTGATGAAAGACTGGTGTCCAATATATATAAAGGACTTTTAAAACTCAATAATAAAAAAGCAAAAAAAACCAATTTAGAAATGGGCAGAAGACCTGGATACTTCACCAGAAAAGATATATGGATGGCAAATAAGCATATGAAAAAGATGCTCAAAACCATGGGTCACTAGGAAACTGCATATTAAACCAATGAGACGCCACTACACTATACTATACACCTAACAGGAAGGCTCAAATCCAAACAAGTGACAATACCACAGGCTGTCAAAGACGCAGAGCAATGGGGACTCTCACTCGCTGCTAGTGGAAATGCAAAACGCTAGTCACTTTGGAAAACAGTTTGGCAGGTACTTTTTAAAATAAAAATAAAAATAAAAAGCTAAACACAGCCTTGCCACATAATCCTGAAAATAGCAGTTTTAGATACTTACCAAAGTAATGTGAAAACATGTTCACTCAAAAACTTGCATCAAAGTATGTACAACAGTTTTACTCATACTTAACAAAAACTGAAAGTAACCAAAATGTCCCTCAGTAAGTGAGGGGCTGAACGAACTGTGGTATATCTGTACAAGAGAATAGGATTCAGTGATCAATGAAATGAGCTAGCAGACCACGAGAAGACATGGAGGCACTTTAAATACAGAATGCTAAGAAGAAACTAGTCTAAAGACTCTACACACTGTATGATTCCAACACTAGGACATTCCAGGACAGTCAAAATGGTAGAGATAGTGAAATGATCAGTGATTGCCAAGTGTGCAGGAGGGATGAATTGGTTGAACACAAGGAGGTTTTCAGCAGTAAAAATCTTCTGTGTGATACTGTACTGGGGATTCATGACATGGTAATTGTCAAGCCCCATAGAACTGTAAAACTCAAAGAATGCACCCTAACGCAAACTATAAAGTTTAGTTAATAGTAATGTATCAATATTGATTAATCAATTGTAAATATATATCCCAGCAGTGCATGATACTAATGATAGAGGAAACTCTGTGCTAGGAGATAAGAGAGAATAGGGGAATTCCCTGTACTATCAGCTCAATTTATCTGTAAACCTAGAATTCTTGTAAAAAATAATGTCCACTACATTTTATTAAAGTTAGGATGCAACACCCACAAATCAAAATTGTGGTGGCATCCTTTTATGTGTGGTTCATTCTGGGTGTTGAGGTGCACCAAGCTGGAGTCAGAACAGTCGGAGACATCAACACCTGTGCCTTCAACCACTGGCTCTGTGGGTGTCCCTGGAATCCAGAGGGCAGATCAGTGAGCCTGAGACAGACTCAGTGCTCCAGATAGTGCAGGCTTCTGGTAAGGACAGGGAGAAATCATCTCAGGGCAGTAATATGGCCGAAATATATGTTATTTTTGATGTGAGTGAATCTTGAAGTCTAAAAAGTATTTAACTTAGAAGACAGAAAATCTCTGCTCATTATGTTAAGAATAAATTTAGAGGCCGGGCGCGGTGGCTCAAGCCTGTCATCCCAGCACTTTGGGAGGCCGAGGCGGGTGGATCATGAGGTCAAGAGATCGAGACCATCCTGGTCAACATGGTGAAACCCCGTCTCTACTAAAAACACAAAAAATTAGCTGGGCATGGTGGCGCGTGCTTGTAATCTCAGCTATTCAGGAGGCTGAGGCAGGAGAATTGCCTGAACCCAGGAGGCGGAGGTTGCAGTGAGCCGAGATCGCCCCATTGCACTCCAGCCTGGTTAACAAGAGCGAAACTCCGTCTCAAAAAAAAAAAAAAAAAAAAAAAAAAAAAAAAAAAAAAAAAGAATAAATTTAGAATCATTGTTACACTTACATCTTTATTTCCCTAGCTGGCCAGGACCTCATCAGTAGCTACTGATGTCACTAGTGTCCTCTGATCACCTTGGCAGTCTTCACTGTTTTGACCCAACAGGAACTGAGGTGTTGCTTGTACCTAAGATGCTGACACCCGATAGAAGTCCAGGGTCACTATCCCAAAGCAAGTCATCCAGCTGTCGATAACAACCACAAGGGGGACCAGGCCATCCACTGAGGTCATCTCCATGCAGTATGAGCCACTTGCTCTAATGAAGTCACCATCATGACACTTCTCATAACTCGCTAGTCACTAGACTGAGAGTTCTGTGAAAGCCGAGATCGGAGTCTACTCATCTCTGTGTTCATGATTCCCAGCTTAGGGTCTGGCACTAAGGAAGTTCTCAGCAGTGTTCACCGAAGATAGAATAAAACTGACTACAGATATCCAATCCAATCACTGACATTCCTCTCCAAAATGTCCACCCAGGGATGTTATAATTTCTCCCAAGATGCAGCAAGTCCCCCTCCTACACCTGTAGACCCTGCTCTACACCAGTCATGCCCCAGGATCTTCTTCTGTGGGACACTGTGGGAAAAACAGGACTGCTCTGAAGAATCCCTCTTATGGTTCCCCTTGTCCTTAGGAGCAATGTCTTCACCTACACTCCCATCCTCTGGGCTGCCATGACACCTCACTTTCGGAGAACTACCCTATTTTCTTGAAATCATGTCTCTGTGTTCTTTCTCTCATGGGCTTCAGTTCCTTGGGGAAACTTCTATCTGAACCCCAAGTGCTTAACACAGTGTAGAGAAAATTAAACACCCAGTAAACACTCTTCACACAGAGACCTTCCTCAACTCAAAGTACAGAGGAATAGTGGAAGTATCACTGCCTCGTATACTGGCAAGAATCACTTACTCTGGCACCTGACCTAGGGCAGAGCTGTTTGATGTAAGAACGGACATCTCTAACCCTTCTCCAAGCACGGTGATTCCCTCTAATCCACGCTGACCTGAAGAGCATCCACTGCTACGGGAGCCCCGAGGTCGAGGCTCCAGGGTCTGGGGCGGGGGCCCACGGTCGCATCCTCTCCGTCTTGGAGTGGTGCTGCCCCTCACTATAAACCAGCTCTGATCCACCCTTTGGCTCTCCCTGGCCAGGCTCAGGAGACTCCTGTGGAGTAGGTTTCTCTCTCGGTCCCCCCTGCACAGCGTGCGCTGCTGCTTGCGTGGCTGAATGATCACAGGCCCGCTGCCCATTTCCCTGAGGCTCCTGGCCCCGTCTGTCCTCACTCTCCCCGGCTTCGGTCCCCCCTGTTCCAGCGCTGACTCGTCCTCTGCAGGTTCTTCTCTTCTCCAAACACCTGCTGACTTTCTTTCTTCCGTCTGTCCCCTCGGTTCTGGGCTTCCAGGGTGTGGACTCAGCTCAGGCTCTGCAGGAGACACACAGGGGCCAGTCAGGAGTCAGAGCCAAAGAGGTCAGTGCAGGTTACAGGTCCAGGCAGTGTTAAAAACCATCTTAGTCCCTCAAGGGCTCAGAGAAAACAGAGCAGGAAGGGACCTCAGAAAGGTACACTAAGCCCCTACTTTACTGATGAGAAAACTGAAGCCCAGAAAGACTAAGACTCTCCCAGGCTCCCTGACCACCTGGTGGCAGCAGATACACCTCGCAAGCCTTGGCCTCAGCCTCCCTGTGCCAAGCAGGGAGGAAACTCACTGCTGCCTTTCAGAAAACTTTGGATTAAATACAGCAATTTCACCTTGCAAACAGAGTAAAGGGGCCTTTCCTTGGACAATTCTTCATCATGGTTCTAAAGGCCTATTACTTATTCTCAGTCCATTGTCATTCACTGGCATGTAGATTGGGATAGGGAGCACATGAGAATTAAATAGTGCTCAACACAAACCTGCTTTCCCAGTCTGGGTGTTCAGCTCCTCCATGCTTCCTCAGGGAGTTTCCTCTGCTGTGACTGCTGGAGAGTCCAGGCCCTCACGTGGGTCATTTCTCCATGAAGATCCCTGTGATTTTCTTCCTCTCCTGGAGATAGAGAGGGCAGAGAATGGCTCTGGGTCTCCATAGTCTTAGGTTTTCTCCTAAGCCAGCCAGGGCAGCTGAAAGCAATCATGACTGAGGTCAGGACAGTGAAGACGGTCCCAGAGGAGCACGGGCTCACAAGGACAGCCCCTCGTGGACACGGTCAGGACTGTGACATGGGCAATATCTGACCAATTCTGCTGGGGATGACGGACCGAGGATTAAGCGGAGGATGCTGCCATGAGAAAAAAGAAGAAGCAAAGGAGTGGGGGAAAAATTAAGATAGATAATAATGGTTTCAAGAAATGCAGAGCAAAGATCCCAGAGGCAAAGTCCCACAGGATGGAGGGGCAGTCCCAGGCTGTGGATCCTACTTAAGAACCTCCTGCTGGATTTTGCCCAGCTCCATTTCCAAACGACTTTGGGTCGGTGACTTCTTTCTCCCTTCCATGGTCCTTCTTTTTGAACTAGAATCACCATAGTTGTCATTCTGTGTCTGTCCCGCCATTCCACATTAGGAGCAGATAAGCAGTTTGTTCAGTTTGACAGGTCGACGGAGGTAAGGACATTATGTCCAGGATCTGTATTTAATGGACACCCTCAGAGGCCTCATCCACACCTGGTGTGGATGCTTTAGATGAGATTTTAAACTTTGGATCTATGTGACATTTTTCATGTTGAACTAATGCTTTAATGTGAAATTTGGAAACTTTAGAGGAGAGGGTGAATGTATTTTGCAGATGGGGGAATGTGAGTGTCCAACTGTGGTAGACGGAATTTCCGAAATGGTCCCCAAACATGCCATACGCTTGTCTCTGAAGCCTCTTAAGGTGATGAGACAGCATTCCTGTGATTACATTGGTATATGACAGTTACATGACTTGAAGATGGTTAGGTTACCTGCATGAACTGGATCGAATCACATCACTCCACAGTGACAGAGCTTTCCACAGCTGGCTGGAGAAGATGAAGTCAGAGAAGGGAAGTCAGAACTTGTAAAGGACTCCATGAGTGGTTATTGGTTGAAAGATGGGAAAGACAGGTAAGGAGGAAAGCAGGTGGCCTCTGAAGTCAGAGTGACTCCTGGTTGACAGCCAGCACAGAAAAAGGGCCCTCAGTCCCCCACCAACAAGAATAGAAACTCCTTCAATACATGTAATGAACTCAGAAAAATAGCCTGAGCTCTAGAGAAAACCCATAGCCAGACCATTCCCAGATTGTAGCTTCACATGACCCTGATCAGAAAACCCAGCCGCTTCATTCCAGACTTCTGTGGCTTCAAACCACCGGTTTGTGGTAATGTGATCACAGGCAGCAGGAGGAAGCTAACACAGGTGCTGTCTCTCCTCTTGAATTCTATTTCCGATACACAGATGCTAACCCCTCTCAGAGCAAAAATCAATCAATCGATCAAAGAACTACAATAAAATCTTGCCCTCACCTTTATCTGGCTGTTCCAGAGTGCTTCCCACCTGAAGAGGACAATGTGGGGCATTTCAGGCACACGAGGAGTGTGGCGTTACTATTATCAACCGTATTTCTGAAAGAAGAAAGAGATGCTTCAGGCCTGGTGTGGTGACTCATGCCTGTAATCCTAGCACTTTACGAGGCCAGGGCAGGTGGATCACCTGAGGTCAAGAGTTAGAGACCAACCTGGCCAATATGGTAAAACCTTGTCTCTACTAAAAATACAAAAATTAGCTGGGTGTGGTGGTGGACACCTATAATCCCAGCTACTCAGGAGGCTGAGGCAGGAGAATCACTTGAACCCAGGAGGCGGAGGTTGCAGTGAGCTGAGATCGTGCCATTGCACTCAGCCTGGGCACAAAGCAAAAACTCTGTGGAAAAAAAAAAGGCGGGGGAAAAAGAATAAAGATGGTTTAATATTTAACTCCACATATTACTATGTAAAAATGTATCATCTCTGTTTTAATGGCCAATTTTTGAAGATTCCTTTCCTTGTGCTCACCAGACAAGGTTTTGTAGCAAGTACCACTCACCAGCACAGATGAACCAATTCAAGGAGAACCATAAACAGGACTACTATTATGTTTCCCCAAAAACATCCCTAGAATGCAACCTCTTCTCTATTTGTCAGAAAAGGAAGACGACAGTCCACTATATAAAGTCCCAAACACATGAAGATGTAAACATAATGAAGTCCGTTATCCAAATATTTATTCTATTCAGATCTAGGCATGGGGACTAGGGATTAGGAAAGGAAATGACTACAAAGAGGCTCAAGGGAGTTTGGGGAAGCGACAAAAATGCACTGAAATAGAACTCTGCTGATGGTGGCACAATTCTATAAATCCACCTAAAATCATCAAGCTGTACACTGACAATGGGTGACTTTTATTACAAGTAACTCTAAAATGAACTTTTGGGTTTCCACTCCAACACGGAAAGAGCTAGGGAGTCATCACTTATCCTCACAGCCACAGAAAAGCTGAACAAACTGAAAGTCAGCTCTTCTAGGCTGGACCAGAGAAGTGAGGTCACAGGGAAAACTGCCACCCTAAAACTGAGCGAGACAGGCTAACACACAAGGAGTCTCAGCTCACCAGGAAGAGAAGCTACTGGGCCAGCCACTGGGAGGAGCATTTCAATGATATTCACAGATTACTAGCAGCTGAGGGTGACCTGCCTTGAGCATTAAAAACCCCTTGAAGACCAAACTAAGGGGGAATCTCACACATTTCCAAGTTTGACTACAACAATCTCAATCAGGTTGTCATGATGAAGTTAAGAAATAAAACCCTAAAGTTGGTACTACCGACTTCAGGACTTACTAGAAAGCTACAGAAACCAAAACAGCTTGAAGTTGGTGAAAAGAGGAAAAACACACAAATAGGATCTATGGAAAAGAATACAGAGCCCAGAAACAGGCCTACATACAGTCCACTGATCTTTCATAAAGGTTCAAAGACAATTTAAAGCAGCAAGGATAGCCTTTCCAAATAATGGTGCTAGAACAGCTAGACAACCAAACACAAAATCAATCAATCAATCAATGAATCTAGGTGTGCATGTTATGCCCTTTAGCAAATGAATCTTACACCTAAAGGTAAGGTGCAAAACCATGAGAATCCCAGGAGATCACATAGGAACAGAGCTCGGGAACGTGGGTTCCATGATGACTTCTTAGATACACACCCAAAAGCGCAATCCATGAATGAAAAAAATAAAGTTGAGCCTCGTGAAAATGAAAAACTTCTGCTCTATGAAAGACACTTTGAAGATAATGAAAAAAGCAAGTCAAAGACTGGCAGAAAATATATACAAAATAATCTGATAAAACACTGCTCTCCCAAATACATGAAGAATTCTGAGAACTAAGCAACACAAGGCAAAAAAAATAATAACAATAGGTGAGAGATCTGAGCACATCACCAATAAAATATACAGATGGTGCATAAGCATATACAAAGTGCTCAAAATCGTTGGTCACTAGGGAACTGCACATTAAAACAATGAGCTATCACTGGAAACCTATTAGAATGGCTAAAATGCAAAAAGGTAAACACACCAAATGCTGTCAAAGATGAGGAGCAGCCAGAACTCTCCGTAGCTAGTGAAAATCACAATGGTACAATCACTTGGGAAAACTGAAGTTCACTCAAAATCCTGCACATAAGTACTTACAGCAATTTTATTCATCAGTGTCAAAACTTGGAAGAACCAAGATGTCTTTCACAACGTGAATGAATAAACAAACTGTGTTGTAGCCATACAATGAAATCTAATTCAGTGATTTTTAAAATGAGCCATCAAGCCACAAAAAGACATGGAGGAAGTTTAAGCCCATCACTTAAGCAAGAAGCCAGTTGGGAAACCTATCTACTTTATGATTCCAACTGAAGGACGTTCTTGAAAAGTCTAAAAGAGAGAAACAGTGAAATGACGAGTGGTTGTCAGGGGTGGAGGAGAGAAGGCAGGAAATGGTGAAGTGCAGGGAATCTTCAGCACTGAAACTATTTTATATGATGCTGTATTGGGGGTTTACAACATTATGTAATTGCCAAAACTCGATCTATGAAAACTGGAAGAATGAACACTACTGTCAACTATGAACTTTAGTTACTAATGATGTATCAATATTGGTTGATCAATTGTTAACAGATGGACCACACTAATACAACGCACTAATAGGAAAATTGTGTACTGGACGTCAGGGGAGCCTAGGAGAACTCTCTGTACTATCTACTCAATTTATCTGTAAACGTAGAACTGCTCTAAAAAATAAATTAGGAGGCAGCAGACCCAAATCAGGTTTTGGTGGCATCAGATTCTTGTGTGCTTAGTACTTGGCATGGAAGTGCACCAACCTAGAGTCAGAGCAGCTGGAGATTTCAATGCCTGTGCCTTTTGCCTCTATTGCTGGGGTGCCCTCAGAATACAGACAGCAGATCAGTTAGGGGGAAGCAGCTTCAGTGATCTAGACAGCGCAGGCTTCTGGTAGGGACAGGGGCAAATCATCCAGGTGGGCAGAACTTGATGAAGACTAGAAACCCCTGAGACTCAGCAGCTGCCCCAGGGGCACCCATAAATCAAAAGAGAAGGAGGCTGGGAGGAACTGAGGGGTACAGGATGACATTCCTGCCTGAAAGACAGAAGCAGCTCCAGAGATTTTGGTAAATAATGTGGGTTTCAGTACAGTGTGGTCTATTCAAAAAAGTTTAAAAGAAAGAAAGAAAGTGAGAGAGAGAGAGAGAAAGAAAAAGAAAAGAGAATGATGGAAGGCAGGGACGGAGGGAGGGAGGAAGGGAGGGAGGGAGGAAGGAAGGAAGAAAGGAGGGGAGGAAGGAAGAAGGGGAGGGAGGAAAGACAGGAGGGAGGGGGGAACAAATGAACTTACACAATGATGAGAAGATCCAGGGGAACTTACAAACCCAATATTTTCCATTAACAGGAACACGCTAACTAGTTATTAGAGAGAGACGCACTACTGTAAACCCATATTCTGTTTCCACGATGTACGGTTCCTTCCTCCGTTTCTGAAACATCCTGTCTCTGGCCTGCTGTTTCCAGAGACACCGAGTCCTCCCTTTGGACAAATTCTGGCACCCACAGGAATGAGATGGGACAGTGGACCCCAGAACACCAGGCCACGACCTTCCCTGCTGCTCCTTGTCCACTCCAGAAGCTGCCTGGCTGCAGGACGGTGTCTCAGCCCCTGGGTCTGACATCGTGCCTTTGCCTTGCTCACTGGGCTTCTCTCCTTGCACTGGCTCCCACTCCCCCAGGACCTGGCAGGTGACCACGTAAGAAGGACACAAACAGGCCACATCGCTTTCTTTCTCCCCCTCTCGATGCCCCTGCAGTGGTGGGTTCCATGGGGTAGTGACCTGATATTTACTCATTATGGTGCCCCTAGCCCAGAGCAGAGCCTGGCACCTAATAGCCACCCTGTGAATGCTCAGTGAAAGAAGGTGTCCACCACAAGGTCCTGAGGAACCAAGAATTCCACTGTGGCCCATCAGTTTTAAGTCCTACACGATTCTAGAATGGAAGCTGTGAAAGGCCTTCAAAAGTGGCCACTCTCTGAAACCATTATACTGGCAGCTGAGCCATGTTTCCCCATCCTGGACACATCTAGAGAGCACCGCCTAAATCCACACACATCTCCCCACCCAGCACAGTGCAGGGGCCTTAGCCTGGGAAATGCAGGTGGATGGGAGAACCATGAAAGCTGAAGAGGAGAAAGCAGGTGAAAGGGAACAGCAAGGTGGAAACAGACAGAGAAATGGGGATGGAGACTGGGGGTGAGAGGGGAAGAGAGAGGAGAGGGACGCACATCCAGCCACTGAGGAAAAGGCCCGAAGAGAACACTGTCCTCTCCTGAAGTCAAATAACTTCCACCTGACCACGCGCTGCAGGTCGTGGTGGCACACGCTGGTCATGCTGCGATGTTTAGGGTCCATGGCATCTTCCCTTCGCATCTGAGTCTAAATAGAGACAGGACTCCCTGACCTCAGGATTGTTACCTGTTAGATCTGGCAGCTCTTCATGTCAGCCCACACCGTGTGAGGCTGCTCTTGGTGCACCGAATGGGGAAGATTCTACATCAGTGCCTTGGAGAGTCCACTGGAAGCCCTGGACAGCGGGAGTCGGTGGTGCCCCAGCATGGAGGCCGAGAGCACACAGCACTGAAGCTCCAGACACCCTCAGGAGGACAGTAAAGGACAACGTGCCGGTGAGAGCCTGGGTCAGCAGGAACCTTGGCCTGGGTCTGAACATGATTTGCCTTCATATTGGCTGTGACATAAAAGAGAGAAATCAAGGTTAGCATCGAGATTCAGCGCTTGGGCAACTTGAAGGATGGAACTGCCACTTATTGAGACTGGGAAGACGGAGAAAGGAGCAGATTGAAAGGGGGGAACTAGAGTTGGTTGGTTTCTGTCACATGCAATCAACTCCTGACCAGCCTGGGCAACACAGCGAGACCCTGTCACAAGAAAAAAAATTTTTTTAAAGGAAAAAGAAACAATTTAATCAATGTAGTCCTGAAACTATTATGTAGAATACTATTGTCTACATCATATCACATCAGCCCTTTAAACGGCTTAACACTTATTTAGGTATAATCCCTAAAGTTTTCCTGGTAAATTAAGGACACTTAGAACAATTAAGTAGAAAATAGTTAGTGCCTTGACAGGAAGATTGTAAACATTTTAAAAAGACAAATAAATAAAAGTGTCAAAACTGTAGCTCTATAAGGACCAAATAACATCTAATTCAAGTCACAATGAACATCTAGCAATCATTCTGAACACCATATAATTCACTTAATACATTTTGCCTGAACGCCCAACAGATCTGACTTACCAACACCTGAATGTAGCCAAGAAATTGACAATCATTTATAAATTACACCTATGACTCCATCTGTTCTACCCACTTTTAAAAAATCATTTATTTTACTTTATTTTGTAGAGACGGGATCTCACTGTGTTGCCCAGATTGGTCCAGAAACAGACCCACAGTAATTTCATAAATCAGATGACCATATAGCCATCCAATTTATGGAAAAAAAGTGCCCAACAGTACAGAAGGGCAAGGACGGTCTTGTCAATACATGGTGCTGGATCAAGCAGTCACTCCGTGTAGTAAAAAGTGAATCATGGCCAGGTGGGGTGGCTCACACCTGTAATCTCAGCACTCTGGGAGGCTGAAACAGGCACACTATTTGAGCCCAAGAGTTTGAGACCAACCTGGGAAACATGTTGAATCCTCGTCTCCACAGAAAATACAAAAATTAGCCAGACAATGGTGGCACATGCCTGTAGTCACAGCTACTCAGTAGGCTGAGGTGAGAGGATCACTTGAGCCAGGAGGTGGAGGCTGCAGTGAGCTGAGATCATGCCACCACACTCCAGGCTGGGCAGTAGAGTGAGACCCTGTCTGAAAAATAAATGCATAAACTAAAATAAAATTGCTGTAAGTCTAACACAGAAAAATGTGTTTGTATTCTTAGGTTAGGCATTGATGTCTTAAACAGGACACAAAAAGCAGTCACCATAAAGGAAAAGATTGATCAAGTATAATTTTATTAAAATTAAGAAACTCAGCCTGGGTGCAGTGGCTCACGCCTATAATCCCAATACTTTGGGAAGCCAAGGCAGGTGTATCACTTAAGCTGAGGAATTCCAGACCAGCCTGTGCAACGTGGCAAAACCTCATCTCTACTAAAAACACGAAAAAAGAGTTGAGCATAATGGTGCTCCCCTGTAGATCCCAGCTACTTGGGGGCTCGGGCAGGAGGATCACCTGAGCCTTGGGAGGTCCAGGTTGCACTGAACTGTGATTCTGCCACTGCACTCAGCCTGGACAACAGAGTGAGATCCTGTCTCAAAAAGAAAAAAAAAATTAGAGAATCTCCATTCATGTAAAAACACCATTAAAAGAGTCAAAAGGCAAGCTACAGTTTGAAAAAAGAGAAACGCAATACATATATATTCTAGAAACCACACATACCCAGAATAAAGTATTACAAATCAACAGAAAAACAAGCATATCAATGAAAACAGGATACAAAGACTGAACAGACACTTCACAAAAGGGGACATATAAATGACAATAAAAAAATACTCAATCTCAATACCAGGAAAATGCAAATTGAAACCACGCTGATATACTGCTGCACCTCTACTCGAATGGCAAAATAATTTTGAACTGACAAGCATCAGCAACAATGTAGGGTAACCGGAATATTCCCTGCTAAATGGTCCAACCACTTTGGGAAAATGTTCAACAATATCTCATACTAAAGTTTTATCATTCATATACCTCTAAAAACAACAATGCCACCCCTACATATATACACCAATCTAGTAATGTTCTATTTCTCGGTCTGTGGTGGTTCACTTAGTAAAAATTCATTACCTGTACTTTTTTTTTTTTTTTTTTTTTCTAAGAGACAGGGTTTCACCATGTTGGCCAGGCTGTTCTCAAACTTCCGACCTCAGGTGATCCACCTGCCTGGGCCTCCCAAAATGCTGGGATTACAGGCATGAGCCACCATGCCCAGCCTCTGCCATCCAGGCCGGAGTGCAATGGCATGATCGCGGCTCACTGCAATCTCAACCTCTTGGGCTCTGGTGATCCTCCCACTCCAGCCTCCCGGGTAGCTAGGCCTACAGGCACACACCACCACACACAGTTAAGTTTTGTATTTTTAGTAGAGATGGGGTTTTGCCACATTGCCAGGCTGGTCTGGAACTGCTGGGCTCAAGTGGTCTGACCATCTTGACCTCCCGAAGTGCTGGGGTTACAGGTGTGATCCACTGCTCCCAGACCACCTACACTTTTACAATTGTGAACTTCTTGTGTATACTTCATAACTTTTCGAAGATTTCTTTGACACAAAGTTCTCAGATATCTTAAAGCTAGCATTTTAGAACACAAAATAAAAGAGCTTCAGGTTCACGGGTGAAATTTTACCAGTAAAATTTAAAAACAGAAAGAAAGCAACTAATGCTAACAGCTCAGATCAGAGATTTAAAAACTACCAGCAGATCACTTTAACTTCGTCAAGCCCTGGGAGTCATTCCTTCCGCAAGGAAAGGATGGACAGCACTGTAACCCCAAGAAAAGACAGCACCGCAGGAGAAGACTTCCTGTCGGAAGCCGCTTTACCAGCAAAAGACAGGAGGAAAGAGAGGAAACCATTCCAAATGTCCTGCTTAACTCTTGGGTGAGAGGATGCCAAATGAGATCATCTAAGAAGCCACACAGAGAGAGAGAGAGAGAGAGAGAGAGAGAGAGAGACAGACAGACAGACAGACAGACAGACAGACAGACAGACAGACACGGAAATCACAGCAAGTCTTTGGAGCGCACACAGCAGCACCACAATCCAACCTGCTGGAAACCCTGCGGTGAATCTGAGGCTTGCCCCGCTAGTCCTGAGGGGATTCAGTGACGGTGGCAAATGCTCCTCTCGTGCGTCCTGGACCTGGCACACCTGGCTTGCCCGCCACCAGCCTGGAGACAGCGCCAGGCGCCGAATCCCGGACGCCAAGAAAGATCCAACTTCGCACGTCAGGGACCAGAGCGCTCTCGCCCCGCAGGTCCCCAGAGGGAACCGATTTCCGGCCTGGAAGGTGGGGCGCAGGGCCCGCGTCCCCACAGGATTTACGAGGACCTGCCCCCGAGGCTGCTCCGTCCCTGCACCCCCTGGGAGGCCACGGGAAGACACCCCGCGAGTTTCTTGCCCCGCGCCCACGAGAGGGCGGCGGGCGCCAGCGGCGGGCGAGAAATGGAGCGCAGGGAAGGGGCCCCGGCGCCCGCCCCGCTCGCGCAGCAACACTTGCTGGGCCCCCGGACGCGCCGCGACCCTGCGGTGCCCCCACGCGGCCCGGACTCACCGGGGTCCGGCTTGGCGCCCTCAGCTGGAACCACCGGAGACGTCAACTTCCCGTGGAGACGGCCGCCGCCCGGCCGCGCCCCCGCTCCTGGCTCTGCAGGTCGCGCTTCTGGCGTTTACAAATGCCTGGCGCTCACTCAGAAGCTCCAGCGCCTGGGGACCGTGACCTCCGACTCGCGGCACCGGCGTCTCAACCGCCGCCCAGCCCCGCCGGCAGCCCGCGGGCTCCTCCAGGACGCGCTGCCGGGAGTGCACAGCGCAGGCGCTGGCCTTAAAGGGCCCTCGGCCTCCAGGGCGCAACCTCGTTAGGGCCGGCGGGGGATGGACCAGTGAGGCAAGAACCGGGAAATCCCTGTCTCCCCTCCGCCTCTCTTTCAAAGCACCAGCCCGGAATCCTGAAAAACGCTGATTTCCTGGCAACTGGAACCGCCCCTAGCAGGTTAAAGAGGCAGGAAACACACCCCCAAGGAGCCCGGGCGAACCCGCTCTTAGGACTGCAGGTGTTGCGCTGCCCCCAGGCAGGGCACCCAGTGCAGACGCGCAGGCTTCGCGAGACAGTCCCCAGATCCCCCGAGGCGGCCTTAGGTCACTCTCAAAAACAATAATGAGGATGTCGAGGACACGTAGTTATTTTCTAATTTAAATTTAGAACAGATTTTGCAGATGGACTTCCACAGAAATAAGCCTCTCAGAGGAGAAAAACTTTTCTTTAACAACATTAAGAGATACCAAGAGATAGGAAGTCAAGCCATGCTGTCCACCCAGCTAAAAACTTTAAAATCTTGACATTTTATCTAAGGCAAATGTTTGCATAACTTTAGGTCGTGCCATTATTTAAAGTCAATTTCAATTAACAATGTCATTGCAATTGAATCCATCTTGTATAAGAAAACTAAGATATAGCCCTAATAATCTACCTCTCCCCTCCTGTATTCCATCCATCAGCAAATCCTACTGGTTTTCACCTTGCAAATTTTTCTTGAGTCTGTCCTCCTCTATCTCCTCCATCACCACACTAGTCTAGCCAAACGCGCTAACCCATTGCGCCACAGAGACCGTGACTACCGATTCTACAGGATGCTGTAGGCAGGGCGCACTCACCGAACTGCCCCCAGCCCTTCTGTCCTCAAGATGACTGAGGAGGCCTTGGAAAACCGGAGACATTAGAGACCGGCGAGTCGCTCTGGTCACGTTGAACACCGGCGAGTTGGGAGATTCTGAGGCCAGGACAGTCGAATGGCCTTCACCCACCCTACCCCTGGCCTGCTTCAGAAGTCCCCGGAAACGCCCCCATCCGAAACCTGCCCGAGCCGCCTGGTGGCCCAGGCCAAGCTGAACGCGCGGCGGGCTCCCGGGATGGCTCTTCCCGTTCTTTGCTCCGCCTTCACCTAGTGAGGGAGCCTGTGCCCAGGCTGCTCAGTGGCTTTCGGGGCGCTGCGGAGCTGCCGCTGCTGTCTTCGGATCCTGTGCCCCGATCGCGGGCTCCACCAGGGCAGGGATGGGGTGAGGGTCGCTGGTGGGTCTTCTCGGGAGGAGCAGGATCTGGCACTCACCAGGGCCCACGGCGAGGACTTATCGAATGAATCCGTCGTCGCCTTTTGCTTTCAGCCCTTTGAAGAACCCTGAAAATAGAAATCACGCACTGTTTTTCCACGGGGAAGTTTTATTTTGTTTTGTTTGTTGACAGATCTCACTCGGTCGCCCAGGCTGGAGTGCAGTGGTGCAAACTCGGCTCACTGCAGCCTCCACCAGCCTCCGCTTCCCGGGGCCAAGCGATCTCCTTGCCTCAGCCCCCAGATAGCTGGGACAACAGGCGTGCCACCATGCCGGCTAACTTTGTATTTTTTGTACAGACAGGATTTCGCCCAGACTGGTCGCGAAGGGGAAGTAGGTTCTTTCTGAAAAGAAAGATTCCGATCGATTTCTCCGCACCCCCAGAAGAGGGCAAGGGGTGAGGCCCGCTAGGGGCCAGCGGCAAGAAAAGGATTCTGCCCCTCTCTTACCACTTGGCGAGGTGGAGCTGAGGGGCTCAGCCGCTCTGATTTGGGGTGAGTGCCTGGGGCAGGAGGCTGGGAGCTGGGCAGGGGGTGGGTCCCACAAGGAATTGCCAGGAGGAGGGCCGGTAGTCGGCAGAGTCGGGACCCGGGAGTCAAAACTTCGCAGTCGCTTTGTGCAGCGGTGAGGACTGCACCGGGAGAGATGAGAAGTGTTTTGGTTTTTGTTTGTTTGTTTGTTGTTTGCTTATCGTAGCAGAGTGGGGAAAAATGAAGAGACACCAAGAAAAAACGAAACCTATGCGGACCCTTTGATCTCCAAAACGGAAGCAGCCCTACATTCAGTTTAAAGAGAGTCGGGCCGCGTCCGCTCCTGGGGCTCGCCCTGCTCGCATCGTGGTTGCTACTCGGTGCTGTGGCCGCAGCAAACTCGGCTCAAATCGGAGTCACTGCAGTGTGCCTTCTAGGGTGTAGGGCGCTTCTTTCCCGTTAGCCTCTAAGCTCAGCCTGGGCTGCGCGATTTACCTGTGACCAGAGAGGTCACAACTTTCCTGTGGCTTCAGAGCTCTCTGTAGCGGCAGAAACAGAAAAAACCCGTAACCTGCATGACAGGTCCGTCATCCTGAAAGGCTAGACTTTTGCCCCCTCTCTGATTATCTGATTAAGCGCAATATCCAAAAGCTGAGGAACTCCCTCTCAGTCAGCCTTATTGGAATCTTTTGCTGATGACATGATGTGGCCATGCCTGTTTCTTTTTTTCTTCTTCTTCTTTTTTTTTTTTTTTTTTTTTTGAGACGGAGTTCGCTCTTGTTACCAAGGCTGGAGTGCAATGGTGCGATCTCGGCTCACCACAACCTCCGCCTCCTGGGTTCAGGCAATTCTCCTGCCTCAGCCTCCTGAGTAGCTGGGATTATAGGCACGCGCCACCATGCCCAGCTAATTTTTTGTATTTTTAGTAGAGACGGGGTTTCACCATGTTGACCAGGTTGGTCTCGATCTCTTGACCTTGTGATCCACCCGCCTCGGCCTCCCAAAGTGCTGGGATTACAGGCTTGAGCCACCGCGCCCGGCCTATGCCTGTTTCTTTAGCTCAGATATTTCAAACATCCTTAGGGTCTTTTTAGGCCGAAACAGAAATGAACAAGAGAAGACGAGGGTTCAATTCCAACGGGGTATTTTAAGTGAAACCTAAAGAATATAATAAAATTGAAACTTAATGACATTCCCCAACCCCAATTTTTAATTTTGCTTTTATTTCTTTATTTGCTATCAGTAAATGACTGAGGTATAATCCACACAGACCAAAGTGTGCTAATCCTAACTTCGAGGCCCAGTGTATTTTGACAAAAGAAACTGTCACCTAGATCAAGGTATGGGACATTGTCACCAGCCCAAAAAGTCATTAGAGCCCCTTCCAGTCAATCCTCACCCCATCCCCACTTAGGCAGTCACCCTTCTGATTTCTATCTCTGTGATTTACTTTTGCTTCTTTTTGAAATCATGTAAAGAAATATACTGATTTTGCCTGTTTGGTTTTTGTTGTTGTTGTTGTTGTTGTTGTTGTTTTAATGCAACAATGGTTATGAGATGCTTCCATTATATGGCATGAATCTCAGGTTTTTGGTGTTATTGATGAGTGCATTCTAACCTGTGAATACACTACCAATGATGGACAATTGGATTATTTCTACTCTTGGCAATTGTGAAAAAGGTGTTTACAAATATTCCACAATGGTCCTTTTTATGGACCTGTGCCTTCATTTCTGTTGAGTATAAGCCTTGTAATGGAATGGCTGGGTCAGGAAGTAGGTGCGTTTTTCACTGTATTGGAAACTATCAGGCAGTATTTTAGAATGATTACACTATTGTACTCTCTTTTTCTCTCTCTTTTGAGACAGAGTCTCACTCTGTCGACCAGGCTGAAATGCAATGGCTCCAACTCAGCTCACTCAACCTCTGCCTCCCGGGTTCAAGCCATTCTTCTACCTCAGCCTCCCAAGTAGCTGGGATTAAAGCCTTCTTCCTCAGCAATACCCAGTGTCTCAATGATTGACTTTCTGTGTGCTGAGCAGCGGGAAATGGAACAAGAGCCAGTAGCGCTAAGGATCCAGGTCTGTAACAGGGGCCTGTCAGGTGCAGGATTCTGTTGGCTCCAATGATGTTTCTCAGATGAGCTGATTTTTATGGACTTAGGCTCTGAAAGAAATCAGTCAGGGAATAACTCAGAGACACTTACCTGCGTGTTAATTCTTCATTAATACAGAAGAGAGAGCTGGCATTAGATTGTTTTCAGCAAATAAAAGTCAAATCAAAATTTAGAAAGAAAAGAGGAATTGAAAGGAGAAAAAAATGTGTGAGACCATTGTGATTTTGCTCCTTTGCATAAATGACTTGGCGGAAGACTATCAAAGAGGTCACTGTGACCTGTCTTCTCTGGATCCATGTGACTTGGTCACCACAGGAAACAATTACAAGCTGGGCACAGTGAGTCACAACTGTAATACCAGCACTTTGAGAGCCTGAGGCAGGTGGATTTCTTGAGCTCAGTTGGAGAGCAGCCCGGGCAACATGGTGAAACCCCATCTCTACAAAAAGATACGAAAATTAGCCAGCCAGCATTGGTGTATGCTGGTAGTCCCAGCTAAACAGGAGGCTGAGGTGGGAGGATCACCTGAGCCCGGGGAGGTTGAGGCTGCAGTGAGCCGTGATCATGCTCCACTATGACCATGCCACTGCACGGCAGCCTTGGCAACAGCACGAGACCTTGTCTCAAAAATCAAATGAAATGTCTTAGAAGTTTACCTGTCCATCCTGTGCCACAGAATATCTGTGTGTAATGTCCTCCATGTCCTTCTGTTGTATCATCCCCTTAGTTAAACCACGAAGCCACCTAGCCCCTTATTAGAATATCCTGGGCACATGGCCAAGGGTGGTGGCTCACACCTGAAATCCCAGCCGTTTGGGAGACCAAGGCAGATGGATCTGTTGAGCCCAGGAGTTAGAGACCAACATGGGCAACAAAGAGAGACCCTATCTCTACAAAAACAAAAACAAAAATAAAAACAAAACAAACAAACTAACAAAAAAACTGAAGGTGCTCGCACATGCCAGTAGATCCAGCTACTGTGGAGGCTGAGGTGTGAGGATAGCTGGAGCCCAGGGGGTGGAGGTTGCAGTGAACTGAGATCACACCACTGCACTCCACACTGGGTGACAGAGTGACACCTACTCTAAAAAAAAGATGGGGAGGGAGAAGAAAGTTTGTTGTGTCAGCAAGTAAATGAAGAAAGGGACAGGATCAGAGTTGAGAAATAAATTGGAATATGATTTGTTACCTCTCCCGCAGAAGATAAATTTGCTAAATTTGCTGAAGTTGCAGGCGTTATACAAGGCCCGATGCAGTGGCTCATGCCAGTAAATCCTGGCACTTTGTGAGGCCTCAGAGCTGCTTGAGCCCAGTATAACCCACACAGACCAAAGTGTGCTCATCTTAACTTCGATTAAGATTAGGAGACCATCCTGTGCCACATGGTGAAATCCCTTCTCTACAAAACATACAAAAATCAGCAGAGCATGATGGCCCACGACTGTAGTCCCAGCTACTGGGAAGGCTGAGCAATGGAAGGATCGCTTGAGCCTGGGAAGTCGAGGCTGCAGTGACATGTGATGGGGCCACTGCACTCCAGCCTGAGAGACAGAATGAGACCCTGCCACAAAAACTAAAAATTAAAATTAAAAAGCCTGTAGGCTGGGCACGGTGGCCCAAGCCTGTAATCCCAGCACTTTGGGAGGCCGAGGCGGGTGGATCACGAGGTCGAGAGATCGAGACCATGCTGGTCAACATGGTGAAACCCCGTCTCTACTAAAAATACAAAAAACTAGCTGGACGTGGTGGCGCGTGCCTGTAATCCCAGCTACTCAGGAGGCTGAGGCAGGAGAATTGCCTGAGCACGGGAGGCGGAGGTTGCAGTGAGCCGAGATCGCGCCATTGCACTCCAGCCTGGGTAACAAGAGCGAAACTCCGTCTCAAAAAAAAAAAAAAAAAGCCTATAATATGGCAGTGGCACATCCAGTTCTCTACACTATAGGAATATTAGTAGTCAAAGAGATGTGTGCAAGAATGATCACTGCAGGACTCTTGGAAATCCTAAAACCACGAGGCCAACCTCATTTCCAACACATTTTGAAAAGGGTTAAATAAATCATGCACAAACTGAGGGGGGAATTGCTGTTTTCAAAAATTGATGGAGAGGATTATGATGATGATGAATGATTCTACTGGTCACATTACGTAAATCCAGGCACATCCTGGGGATAGGACACCTCTCTGAGCTTCCTGCTAAAAATGAAAAACATTGAGGCTGGTCCCTGTTAACCCATCCAAGCCTATGAGGGGCAGCACGAGGATTTTATCGCACCAGAGGGACTCATTTTGTCTCTGTTTCTTGTACACAGGCACAAGACAACCTGACATTTCAGGAGATGCTCTGTCAGAATTGGATCTGTCAGGGGGGTGGCCCTTGACAGGGATCCCTGTTAACTGTGACTAGAATCCTGAGAAGAGAAAACCCTCCCTGAAATGGGCATATCCCTGGCTGGCCTGGAACCATCAACCTTTCGGAGTTAGGACTATGGGAAGAAATGGGAGAGTCTCCAGTGATTGATAATACATGAACGCTTTAAAAGTTAGAGGAGGCGTTCCTGGGTGGGCTCGAACCACCAACCTTTCGGTTAACAGCCGAACGCGCTAACCAATTGCGCCACAGAGACAGGTGCTGCCGGCTCCCCCGAGTGCGATGGGTAGGGCCACTCACCAAAGGTCCCACATCCCTTCCACACTAAGCGCTGCCTGGGCAGGATGGCTAGCGAGGCTCGGAGAGATCGGAGCAGCGAGTCCGCTGCTCCCTTAGGACACGCACGCGTTGGGAGATTCTGAAGTCAGAGGACAGCGGAATGGCCTTCGCCGGTCCTGCCCCGCCGCTGCTTCACAAGCCCCCGGAAACGCCCCGTCCGCGACCCGGGCGGAGGCACCTGGGGGTGGAAGGGACGCTGAGCGCCCGGCCGGCTCCCGGGATGGCTCTTCCCGTTCTCTGCGCCGACTTCACCCAGTAAGGGACCCTCTGCCCACCCTGCGCAGTCGCTTCCGCTGCCGTCTCCCGATCCTGTGTCCCGCACGGGGCCCCGCCAGGGCAGGGATGGGGTGAGGGTCGCTCGTGGGTCCCCTGGCGGGGCGCAGGGTCCTGCACTCAGCAGGGCGCACGACTAGGACTTGCCCAATGACTCCATCGTCGCCTTTAGCTTTTAGTCCTTTGAAGAGCCTTGAGAATAGCAATCATGAGAGATTTTTCCATGGAAATTCTGTTTACAAAGCGTTTATTCAGGTTGATTTCTCGGCTCTCCGCGGGGTGAGCAAAGGGCAGGGCCTCCAGGGCGCCTTCTGCGCGGTGGAGCCGAGGGCGCAGCTGGGCTGGGGTCGGGTCTGGGGACCGGACAAGCGGGGAAAGGGAAAAGCAGGGAAAGAAGCCGGAAAGCGGTGGACCAGACATCCAGACCGCCTAAAGGGCTCGTGCAGAGGCGCTGGCGGTGAGGTTTAATTTTTTTATTGCAGCAGAATGGGGAGGAACTGAGGGGAAAACGGAGATAGAACCTGGAAGAGCCCAAATGCGAGAACCTGTAGCTCCCCAAGAATAAGATCTTCCGGAAGAACTAGCCTGAAAAGCAGGCATCTGGAAACCCTGAAATCCATGCAGGAGTAGCGTCTCCTGACCCTCTGCGTTCTTTTAGGAAAAGGACTTCCTTCCACTGTTTGTTCGATTGTCCGTGTTTGTTAAATAAAGTGTTTTCCATTATGTTTGAAATTGCGTTAGTTCTATTACTTTAGGATTACAAACGATGCTGCTGTCATCAATCTTGTTCACTTGTCACTGGCCACCGGTGTGTTTCTATAGGGAGAGGCCCGGAGAGCAGTGGTTCCAGCAGAGTGATCACATGGCTTTTATATCAGTCCATTGTCTTTCCTTTTTTGGCTTATTAGCTGTAATTCTTTCTTTTGTTGTGTCAGTGATGGCTTTCGGGTTTCTAGACTACATCTTGATCAGGCTGCCATCAGGTGACATTGTACGTCCCCTTCTGGCCTTTGTGCTAGTGTCATGTAATTTGATTTTAGACATGTTATAAACCCCGACATGGAAGTACCCACATAGAGGTTTTCAGTCATCTGTATTTCTTTGTGGAGGTCCAGCTTTCTGTCTGGTATCCTTATCTGAGGCCTAGACGACTCCTTTAACATTTCTTGTAGTGTGGGTCAGTGAATGCTTTCATATATTTGTATGTCTTTATTTTTATTTACTTTTTTTTTCACTTAAGAGCAGAAGTTCATCAGATGAAAGAAAGAGAAAAGCTCCCTCGTGCAGAAGAAGGGTCCCAAATGGGTTTCCCTATTTGTGTGGGTTTTTTTTAGATGGAGTTTTGCTCCATCATCCAGGCTGAAGTGCAGTGGCATGACCTCAGCTCGCTGCAACCTCCATCTCCTGGGTTCAAGTGATTCTCGTGCTTAAGCCTTCTGAGTAGCTGGGATTATAGGTACGTGTCACCATACCTGGCTAATTTTTGTATTTTTAATAGAGGCAAGGTTTTGCCATGTTGGCCAGCTGGTCTCTGACTCCCTGATCTCAAGTGATCCCCCTGCTTCCCAACGTGCTGGGATTACAGGACTGAGTCACCGCGCCTGGCCTCATTTTTTGTATGTCTTTGAATGTCTTTACTTGAGTCATGATTTTGAAAGAGTTTTCACTGTGGCATAGAATCCACAATAACTTTCTTTCTCTTTCACTACTTTAGGATGTTGCCACTTTGACATCTTGTCATCGATATGCCGTCATTTCTGTTTTTGTAAAACTGGCATAAAGGAGGCTTCCTAAACTTGTTATGTAATTTGTGGAATGTGTATTTAAATTTAAAACTTTTTTCTTTATTATACTTTGAGTTCTGGGATACACGTGCAGAACATGCAGGTTTATTACATGAACCTATACATGTGCTATGGTGGTTTGCTGCACCCATCAACCCATCATCTACATTAGGTGTTTGTCCTAATGCTATCTCTCCCCTTGCCCCCCAGCTGCCAGCAGGCCCTAGTGTGTGATGTTCCCCTCCCTGTGTTTACGTGTCCTCATTTTTCAACTTGCACTTATGACTGAGAACATGCAGTGTTTGGTTTTCTGTTCCTGTGTTAATTTGCTGAGAATGATAGTTTCCACCTTCATCCATTCCCCACAAAGTTCATGAACTCATCCTTTTTTATGGCTGCATAGTATTCCATGGTGTATATGTGCCACATTTTCTTTATCCATTCTATCATTGATGGGCATTTGGGTTGGTTCCAAGTCTTTGCTATTGAAGAGTGCTGCAATAAACACATGTGTGCATGTGTCTTTATACTAGAATGATGTATGATCCTTAGGGCATATACCCAGTAATGGGATTGCTGGGTGAAATGGTATTTCTGGTTCTAGATCCTTGAGAAATTACCACACTGTCTTCCACAATTGTTGAACTAAATATAAAATATTAAAATGGACTGGGTGAGGTGGCTCACATTTGTAATCTGGACACTTTGGCAGGGGGAGACCGGAGGATTGATTGAGGCCCAGAGTTGGAGACCAGCCAGGACAAGACAGCAAGACACTCTCTGTCTCTCTCCATCTCTCTCTCTCTCTCTCTCTCTCTCTATATATATATATATATATATATATATATATATATATATATGTGTGTGTGTATATATATATATATGTGTGTGTGTACACACACACATAGATACATCCATCATGAAAGTCCTGGATTCATCTTAAATTCCACCCAAAGTGCACTTAACATAAAATGTGCCCACCTTGAAGGTAAAATCTACCTGCTGATGTGTAATTTGTGTTTGTGAGACATTCTCAGTAGTGTCTGCTTTCCCTAGCATAGTGCTTTTCATGTTTTCCTCACACCCGAATGTCTCAGTGTAAAACCTGTCCGAATTCATTTCTTTTGTGGTTTTTCTTAGAGAACTCACCAGGTTTTTGTTTTATTTTATACCTTTAAAAAGCATAGAGACAAAGACTGTCAACTGGCATATATTACTATATTAGTCTGAGTTCTCCAGAGAAAGAAAATGAGCAGGACACACACACACACACACACACACACACACACACACACAGAGAGAGAGAGAGAGAGAGAGAGCGAGAGAGAGAGAGAGAGACAGAGACAGAGAGACAGAGAAAGAGAGAGAGAGAGAGAGAGAGAGAGAGAGAGAGATTTACATTGGCTCATGTGATCATGGAAGCAGAGAAGTCCAGGTCTACACTGAGTAAGCTGTAGACCCCGGACAGTTGAATATAGTTCCCCACCAAGTCCAAGGCCCACGGCAGAAGACTGATGTCCCAGCTCAAAGACAGTGAAATGCAAAGACTTCTTTCTTAGCCTTTCATTCTATTGAAGCCTTCTGTGGGTTGGATGAGGCCCACGCACAATGGGGAAGGCAATCTGCTTTACTCAGTTTACCGATTCAAATGTCAATTGCATCCAGAAACACCCTCAGAGACATATGGAGAAATAATGTTTAACCAAATACCTGGGCACCCCCTGGCCCAGTCAAATTATCCCAGAATTAACCTTCACAGACAGTTTCAGTAAAAGTGACAGATAAACACAGCATCATGTCCTGCCAAGAAAGACATTTTGGTCTTTTCTGTATTGTTGATTTTTCACACATCACCCGGTAATGACAAGATTGCCAGGAGGAAAAGGTGATCCCAACTGACAAACATATTCCAGAAACTGGATTAATAAACACAAATAGCTTCCAGGTACATAAGGCCAAGTTTAGGAAATTGCACTGAGCCTGGGCTGTGTTTTGGGAGGGAGGGGATTCTAAACAACAAGGAAAATCAACACTAAATGTACATATGAGAGAAAAGAATTGGGAAGACTAAACGTGGGATATTTATGAAACTATCATACCGATATGCGTATTGCATATATATACATTTTATTAAATATACATGCCAAATATATATAATGTATATGACAAATGACATAAATGCATATATTTATATATAAAAATATATTGAAACAAAAAATCATGTAGGTATGTGGAAGAGATTGAATTAACTTTATAATCACTAGCATTGTAATCTGGGCCATTGAAATTTTTAAAAATTGTAGAAAAATAGACGAATGATAGAGAGAAGGTGTGGTAGGGAACAAATGCCCTATTAGACAGCAGGGAGAAGTCACCAGGTGAAGGAGAATGAAACAAAAGCCGTGCCCTCTGTCCTGTTGCCTGGAGCCTGGTCCATGCTCTGGATTCCTGGGAAAGCCAGCAGGTGAGAGTGTTGGAGTCAGCAGGGGTGAGTCCTGACTGGGGGTGTGGGAATCCATGGGAAAGCAAAGAGACGCAAGTGAAGAAATCAGTTTCAATACTGGAAGTTATCAAGGCACGTGTCCGGGACTGTGCATCCCCCGACACTCACCAGGCGCCTCCCCTGTGTCCTCTCCACAGACCCAGGTGGTGCTCCTTATCTCACATGACCTCCCGCCTCTTGAGAACAGGGCTCCCCTCATTCCTCAGCTGAGGGCACCGCCTGACAGATGAGCACCGGGCAGCCCCAGGGGCTCCAGGAGGAGACATGGAGCGGGAAGGAGAGTAAGGACGAACATGACCAGGGTTTTAAGGAAATCCGAGTGGAAGTGGATCCCTGTGAGAAGGAAACTGAGGCCACGGCCGTGGACATGGGTGGAGATGATGGACTAAATGGAGTTTCGTAAAGAGACAGATTTGTACACTTTCTGTGAGAAAAGTTACAAAATGAGGGGGGGAAACAGCAAGAAGCTGGGTATGTCAGGAGACGGCCTTGTGGGCCCAGGATTTGCACTTTTACTGAATGTGCCTAATAGGTTGTTACTGAAGGTGCTTGATAGGGGAAAATGAACTTAAAAAGGGATGTTGACGGAGATGAAGAAAACTGGCAAAAGGGACTTTCTAAGAAAACAGGAAGAGGGTCCCTAGAAAGCAGAGATCCTAACAGTTGCTCTTTTTCACATGAAACAACGCATGTGACGTCACTTCCTAAGTGCTAATTTACCAGAAAGAGGACAGAATTAGGTAACATCTATTCATATATTTATTGTGCAAGTTTTATTGACTTAGCCCTTTGGAAAGTATAATAATTAATGTTATCAACAAAGACTGAACGTGGATGTGATTTTTCAGGTCTCCCAGATGATGGAACTGAGATGAAAATACCAGAACTGCAAATGACTTGGCCAAGGTTAATAATGAGTACGGCTTAAACCTAGAAACTGAGAGCTCTGTGTTTAAAACGCAGTCTTATCTCATATGGCAGTATATGGCTGGAAACATCTATTTCTAGACTCTCCAAAGAAAGGATTTCTGAAATGTTTCATACACACATCAGTTTAACTCTGTAAGTTGAATGCACACTTTGACAACCAATCTGCTAGATAGCTCCTTTTTTGTTTTAGAGCCAGATATTTCTCATTACAGCCTATAGACCAATTCACTCGGAAATATCCAAATGCAGCTTTTGGAAGAAACGTGTGACTAACTCACTGAATCTAAACATGGATGCAGCTTCCTAAGGTGAACGAACTCACAGCAGAGCAATTTGAGAGAAACGTTTCCTCTGTGTTTAAAACGGAGTCTTACTGCTAATTCTCATATGGCAGTATACGGCTGGAAACATCTATTTCTACACTCTCCAAAGAAAGGGTTTCTGAAACACTTCATACACACATAAGTTTATCTCTCTAAGTTGAATGTACACTTTGACAACCAATCTTTTAGACAGCTCCGTTTTTGTTTTAGAGTCAGATATTTCTCATTACAGCCTACAGTCCCATTCACTCTGGAATATCCAAACGCAGCTTTTAGAAGAAACGTGTGACTAGCTCACTGAATCTAAACATAGATGCAGCTTCCTAAGGTGAACGAACTCACAGCAGGGCAATTTGAGAGAAACGTTTCCTCTGTGTTTAAAACGCAGTCTTATTGCTAATTCTCATATGGCAGTATACGGCTGGAAACATCTATTTCTAGACTCTCCGAAGAAAGGGTTTCTGAAACACTTCATACACACATCAGTTTAAATTTGTAAGGTTAATATACACTTTGAAAACCAATCTGCTAGATAGCTCCGTTTTTGTTTTAGAGCCAGATATTTCTCATTACATCCTATAGTCCCATTCACTCTGGAATATCCAAACGCAGCTTTTGGAAGAAATGTGTGACTAACTCACTGAATCTAAACATAGATGCAGCTTCCTAAGGTGAACGAACTCACAGCAGGGCAATTTGAGAGAAAAGTTTCCTCTGTGTTTAAAACGCAGTCTTATCTCATATGGCAGTGTACAGCTGGAAACATCTATTTCTAGACTCTCCAAAGAAAGGGTTTCTGAAACGCTTCATACACACATCAGTTTATCTCTCAGTTGAGTGTACACTTTGGCAACCATTCCGCTAGGTAGCTCAGTTTTTGTTTTAGAGCCAAGTATTTCTCATTACAGCCTGTAATCCCATCCACTCTGGAATGTCCAAACGCAGCTTTTAGAAGAAACGTGTTTCTAACTCGCTGAATCTAAAGATAGATGCAACTTCCTAAAAAGAAGCAACACACAGCATATCAGTATGTCAGAAGCGGGTTTTCTGTGTTTTAAACGCAGTCTTACTGCTTAATCTTATATGCCAGTATAAATCTTGAAATGACTGTTTCTAAATTCTACAAAGAAAGGGTTTCTGAACTGTTGCAAACACACATCAGTTTAACTCTTGAAGTTGAATGCACACATTGACAACGATTCTGCTAGATAGCTCCATTTTTATTTTAGAGACAGATATTTTTCTTCACATCCTGTAGTCCCATCCACTCTGAAATGTCCAAACGCAGCTTTTAGAAGAAACGTGTTTCAAACTGGCTGAATCTAAACGTAGATACAACCATCTAAAAGTAAGCAACACACAGCAGATCAGTTTGTAAGAAGCGGGTCTTCTGTGTTTTAAACGCATTCTTACTGCTAACTCTTATATGCCACTATAGGGCTGGAAATGACTTTTTCTACATTCTCCAAAGAAAGGGTTTCTGAACTGCTGCAAACACTCATCAGTTTAACTCTGGAAGTTGAATGCACACATTGACAACCATTCTGCTAGATAGCTCCATTTTTGTTTTGGAGCCAGATATTTCTCATTACACCCTGTACTCCCATCCACTCTGGAATGTCCAAACGCCGCTTTTAGAAGAAACATGTTTCTAACTCGCCGAATCTAAACATAGATGCAACTTCCAAAAAGGAACCAACACTCAGCAGATTAGTTTGTGAGAAGCGGGTCTTCTGTGTTTTAAATGCATTCTTATTGTTAATTCTTATATCCCACTATAGGGTTTTAAATGACTGTTTCTACATTAGCCAATGAAAGGGTTTCTGAATTGCTGCAAACACACATCAGTTTAACTCTGGAAGTTGAAAGCACACATTGACAACCATTCTGCTAGATAGCTCCGTTTTTGTTTTAGAGCCAGATATTTCTCATTACACCCTGTATTCCCATCCACTCTGGAATGTCCAAACGCAGCTTTTAGAGGAAACGTGTTTCTAACTCGCTGAATCAAAACATAGATGCAACTTCCTACAAGGAAAAAACACACAGCAGATCAGTTTGTAAGAAGCGGGTCTTCTGTGTTTTAAATGCATTCTTACTGCTAACTCTTATATGCCACTATAGGGCTGGAAATGACTCTTTCTACATTCTCCAAAGAAAGGGTTTCTGAACTGCTGCAAACACTCATCAGTTTAACTCTGGTAGTTGAATGCACACATTGACAACCATTCTGCTAGATAGCTCCATTTTTGTTTTAGAGCCAGATATTTCTCATGAAAGCCTGTACTACCATCCACTCTGGAATGTTCAAATGTAGCTTTTAGAAGAGTCATATTTCTAACTCACTGAATCTAAACATAGATGCAACTTCCTACAAGGAACCAACACACAGCGGATCAGTTTGTAAGAAGTGGGTCTTCTGTGTTTTAAATGCTTTCTTACTGCTACCTCTTATATGCCACTATACGTCTGGAAATGACTGTTTCTACATTCTCCAAAGAAAGGGATTCTGAACTGCCTCAAGCACACATCAGTTTAACTCTGGAAGTTGAATGCACACATTGACAACCATTCTGCTATATAGCTCCGTTTTTGTTTTGGAGCCAGATATTCCTCATTACAGCCTGTACTCCCATCCACTCTGGAATGTCCAAACGCAGCTTTTAGAAGAAAGGTGTTTCTAACTCGCTGAATCAAAACATAGATGCAACTTCCTTCAAGGAACCAACACACAGCAGATCAGTTTGTGAGAAGTGGGTCTTCTGTGTTTTAAACGCATTCTTGCTGCTAACTCTTATATGCCACTATAGGGCTGGAAATGACTGTTTCTACATTCTCCAAAGAAAGGGTTTCTAAACTGCTGCAATTACACATCAGTTTAACTCTGGAAGTTGAATGCACACTTTGTCAACCATTCTGCTAGATAGCTCCGTTTTTGTTTTAGAGTCAGATATTTCTCTTTACATCCTATACTCCCATCCACTCTGGAATGTCCAAACGCAGCTTTTAGGAGAAACGTGTTTCAAACTTGCTGAATCTAAACTTAGATGAAAGTATCTAAAAGTAACCAACACACAGCAGATCAGTTTGAAAGAAGCGGGTATTCTGTGTTTAAAACACATTCTTACTGCAAACTCTTGTATGCATCTCTATGGCTGGAAATGACTGTTTCTACATTCTCCAAAGAAAGGGTGTCTGAACTGCTGCAAGCACACATCAGTTTAACTCTGGAAGTTGAATGCACACATTGAGAACCATTCTGCTAGATATCTCCAATTTTGTTTTAGAGACAGATATCTCTCATTGCAGCCTGAACTCCAATCCACTCTGGAATGTCCAAACGCAGCTTTTAGAAGAAACGTGTTTCTAACTCGCTGAATCTAAATATAGATGCATCTTCCTACAAGGAACCAACACACAGCAGATCAGTTTGTAAGAAGAAGGTCTTCTGTGTTTTAAACGCATTCTTACTGCTAACTCTTATATGCCACATTGGGCTGGAAATGACTGTTTCTACATTCTCCAAAGAAAGGATTTCTGAACTGCTGCAAATACACATCAGTTCAACTCCGTAAGTTGAATGCACACACTGACAACCATTCTGCTGGATAGCCCTGTTTTTGTTTTAGAGCCAGATATTTCTCATTACAGCCTGTACTCCCTTCCACTCTGGAATGTCCAAACGCAGATTTTGGAAGAATCCTGTTTCTAACTCGCTGAATCTAAACATAGATGCAACTTCCTAAAAAGAATCAACACACAGCATATCCGTTTCTAAGAAAGTGGTCTTCTGTGTTTTAAACGCATTCTTACTGCGACCTCTTATATGCCACTATAGGGCTGGAAGTGACTGTTTCCACATTCTCCAGAGAAAGGGTTTCTCAACTGCTGGAAACACACATCAGTTTAACTCTGGAAGTTGAATGCACACATTCACAACCATTCTGCTAGATAGCTCCGTTTTTGTTTTAGAGACAGATATTTCTCATTACAGCCTCTACTCTCATCCACTCCAGAATGTCCAAACGCAGCTTTTAGAAGAAACGTGTTTCTAACTCGCTGAATCTAAACATAGATGCAACTTTCTACAAGGAACCAACACACAGCAGATCAGTTTGTAAGAAGCGGGTCTTCCTTGTTTTAAACGAATTGTTTCTCCTAACTCTTATGTGCCAGTATAGGGCTGGAAATGACTATTTCTACATTATCCAAAGAAAGGGTTACATACTGCTGCAAACACACATCAGTTTATCTCTGCATGTTGAATGCACACATTGACAACTATTCTGCTAGATAGCTCCGTTTTTGTTTTAGAGCCAGATATTTCTCATTACAGCCTGTACTCCCATTCACTCTGGAATGTCCAAACGCAGCTTTTACTAGAAACGTGTTTCTGACTCGCTGAATCTAAACATAGATGCATCTTCCTAAAAGGAACCAACACACAGCAGATCAGTTTGTAAGAATCGAGTCTTCTGTGTTTTAAACGCATTCTTACTGCTAAGTGTTATATGCCACTACAGGGCGGGAAATGACTGTTTCTACATTGTCGAACGAAAGAGTTTCTGAACTGCTGCAAACACACATCAGTTTATCTCTGTAAGTTGAATGCACACATTGACAACCATTCTGCTAGATAGCTCTGTTTTTGTTTTAGAGCCAGATATTTCTCATTACATCATATAGTCTCACTCACTCTGGAATATCCAAACGCAACTTTTAGAAGAAAGGTGTAACTTACTCACTGAATATAAACATAGATGCAGCTTCCTGAGGTTAATGAACTCACAGCAGAGCAATTTGAGAGAAACGATTCCTCTGTGTTTAAAACTCAGGCTTACTGCTAATTCTCGTATGGCAGTATACGGCTGGAAACATCTATTTCTAGACTCTCCGAAGAAAGGGTTTTTGAATCACTTCATACACACATCAGTTTAACTCTCTACGTTGAATGTATACTTTGACAACCAATCTGCTAGATACCACTGTTTTTGTTTTGGAGCCAGATATTTCTCATTACAGCCTATAGTGCCTTTCACTCTGGAATATCCAAACGCAGCTTTTAGAAGAAACGTGTGACTAACTCACTGAATCTAAACATAGATGCAGCTCCCTAAGGTGAACGAACTCACAGCAGTGCAATTTGAGAGAAACGTTTCCTCCGTGTTGAAAACGCAGTCTTACTGCTCATTCTCATTCAGCAGTATACGGCTGGAAACACCTATTTCTAGACTCTCCAAAGAAAGGGTTTCTGAAATGCTTCATACAAGCATCAGTTTAACTCTGTAAGTTGAATGTACGCTTTGACAACCAATCTGCTAGATAGCTCCGTTTTTGTTTTGGAGCCAGATATTTCTCATTACAGCCTATAGTCCCATTCACTCTGGAATATCCAAACGCAGCTTTTAGTAGACACGTGTGGAAGATGGCCGCCTAAGAACAGCTCAGGACTTCAGCTCCCACTGAATGTGCAGAGGGTGTGTGGATGCCACATTTCCAGACTAATTTTTATTGCCCACAAACCAGTAGATACCCAAGCAGAGGGGTTGCTAGCACCACTGTTCCAGCAGGTTCAGCTGTTTTAGCCCCTTTGGGGCTGATTTGCCCCGTGCTGCTGCTTTGATCACGCCCTGTTGCAGCGGTTCTTCATACAAAATCCACTGCTCTGGGAGCCCTCTTAGCTGGCGATCATAGCCCTCAAACGGCAGAGTTGCCCATTCATCTGATATAGCGAGCCAGGCCAGAAGATTCCTAGGCAAAAAGTCTGCCAGGAGCCGGCCCCACTGTTTGAGCTGACTCAGTGAGTGGCGGCACAGGAGATCCCGGCACATTTTCAACAAGCAACCGGAATGCTGTGTTGTTCAACTTAAAAAATAAAAGAAAAGACTCTGAGTCAGGGAGTCAGGTGATCATGCTCGGTTGATCCCACCACCCCAACATCAACAACAACAAAAACAAAAACAGTAATTGAAACCCCTCTGGGTTGAGCCCTTCACAGCAAGCACAGCTGAACACGGGATGGTCCGGCTTGGTGGGGGAAGGGCGTCTGCCATTACTGAGACTCTCCACCACTAAGGAGGCAGGCTGCCCTTGCTGAGGCAACCCGCCGTTGCCGAGGCAACCTGCCACAACAGAGAGAGTCCGCCATAACAGAGGCGGGGCCACCATTGCTGAGGCATCTAACTATGCCCATATAAACAGGACTGCAGGGAAGAGCACAAGGCAGCTGGGCGGAGCCCACAGCAGATCGGCAAAGCCTCTGCAGGCAGACAGTCGCCAGGTGGGCTGCTAGCTGAGCGGAGCAGCCCTGAAAGAAAAAACAAGTGCAGTAAAGCAACGGAAACTCATAAAGCCCTAACTTCCCAGGACAGAGCACCTGGGAACAAAAAGTGGTTTATGACTTCACCTGCAGCAGACCTAAACGTACCTGCCCAGCAGCTCTGAATGAACAACAGAGCTCACAGCTCAGGAATTAAGCCCCAATAAAAGATAGACTGTCTCCTGAAGTAGCTCCCTGACCCCCATAGATCTAAAGACTCACCTCATAAAGGAGAGAATGGACTGACAGTAGGCAAGCATCCTTCTGGGACAAAGATAGTGGAAGAGGAAACTGGTCGCAACCCTTACTCTTCTGCAGCTGCTGCAGGTTATCCCCAGGCAAGCAGGGCCCGGAGAGGACCTCAGCAGTCCTACAGCAGAGGGGCCAGACTGTTAGAAGGAAAGCTTATAAAAAAAAAAAGAAGAAGAAGAAGTAACTTCAGCATCCATGAACTAGAAGCTCACTCAGAGACACAATCTGAAAGACAGTAACTACAAAGACAACTACAAAGACAATTTCCACAAAAATTGGAAATAAACCAGTGCAAAAAGGATGAAAACTCCCGAAACCAGAACATCCCTCCTCCTAAAAGGGATCACAGCTCCTCACCAGCAAGGGACCAGACCAGATGGAGAAGGAGGGTGATGAAATGACAGAATCAGACTTCAGAAAGTGGGTAGTAAGAAACTACAGTGAGCTAAAAGAACATGTTCTAACCAAACACAAAGAAACTAAGAACCCTGAAAAAAGATTGGACGAAATGCTAACGAGAATGGACAGCATAGAGAGGAATATAAGTGAATTGATGGAGCTGAAAAACACAACGTGAGAACTTCGTGAAGCATGCACAAGTTTCAACAGCCGAATTGACCAAGCAGAAGAAAGGATATCAGAGGTCGAAGATCAACTCAATGAAATAAAAAGAGAAGGCAAGAACAGAGAAAAAAGCACAAAAAGGAATGAACAAAATCTTCAAGAAACGTAGGACTATGTGAAAAGACCTAATCTACATTTGATAGGTGTACCTGAATGTGACGAAGAGAATGAATCCAAGCTGGAAAATACTCTTCAGGATATTTTCCAGGAAAACTTCCCCAACCTAGCAAGGCAGGCCAATATTCAAGTCCAGGAAATACAGAGAACAGCACAAAGATATTCCTCAAGAAGAGCAACCCCAAGGCACATAATCGTCAGATTCACCAGGGTTGAAATGAAAGAGAAAATGCTAAGGGCAGCCAGAGAGAAAGGTCGGATTACCCACAAAGGGAAGCCCATCGGACTCACAACAGATCTCTCGGCAGAAAGGCTACAAGCCAGAAGAGAGTGAGGGCCAATATTCAACATCCTTAAAGAAAAGATCTTTCGCCGGGCGCGGTGGCTCAAGCCTGTAATCCCAGCACTTTGGGAGGCCGAGGCGGGTGGATCACGAGGTCGAGAGATCAAGACCATCCTGGTCAACATGGTGAAACCCCGTCTCTACCAAAAAAAATACAAAAAACTAGCTGGGCGTGGTGGCGCGTGCCTGTAATCCCAGCTACTCAGGAGGCTGAGGCAGGAGAATTGCCTGAACCCAGGAGGCGGAGGTTGCGGTGAGCCGAGATCGTGCCATTGCACTCCAGCCTGGGTAACAAGAGCGAAACTCTGTCTCAAAAAAAAAAAAAAAAAAAAAAAAAAAGAAAAGATCTTTCAACCCAGCCAAACTAAAATTTGTATGTGAAGGAAAAATAAAATCATTTGTGAACAAGCAAGTACTCAGAGATTTCATCACCACCAAACATGCTCTACAAGAACTCCTAAAAGAGGCTCTACAAATATAAAGGAACAACCAGTACCAGCCACTCCAAAAACATACCATATGGTAATGAGCATCAACACAATCAAGAATCTGCATCAACTAACCAACAAAACAGCCAGGTGGCATCAAAATGACAGCATCAAATTCACACATAATAACACTATCCCTAAATGTAAATGGACTAAATGCCCCAATCAAAAGACACGGACTGGCAAATTGGATAAAAAGCCAAAACCCATCAGTGTGCTGTATCCAGGAAACCCATCTTACATGCAAGGATACACAAAGGCTCAAACTAAAGGGATGGAGGAAGATCTATCAAGCAAATGGAGAGCAAAAAAAAGCAGGAGTTGCACTTCTCATCTCTGATAAAAGAGACTTTAAAGCAACAAAGATCAACAGAGACAAAGAAGGACATTACATAATGGTAAAAGGATCACTGCAACAAGAAGAGCTAATGATCCTAAATATATATGCACCCAATACAGGAGCACTCAGATACATAAGGCAAGTTCTTAATGACTTACAAAGAGACTTAGACTCCCACACAGTAATAGTGGGAGACTTTAACACCCCGTTGTCAATATTAGACAGATCAACCAGAAAGAAAATTAACAAGAATATCCAGGACCTGAACTCAGACCTGGAACAAGCAAACCTAATAAACATTTACAAAACTCTCCACCCCAAACCCACAGAATATCTTCTCAGCACCACATCACACCTACTCTAAAACTGACCACATAATTGGCAATAAATCACTCCTCAGCAAATGCAAAAGAACGGAAATCATAACAAATAGTCTCTCAGACCACAGTGCAATGCAGTTAGAACTGAGAATGCAGAAACCAACTCAGAACTGCACAGCTTCATGGAAACTGAGCAACTTGCTCTTGAACATTGACTGGATAATCAATGAAATGAAGGCAGAAATAAAGATGTTCTTTGAAACCAACGAGAATGAAGTCAAACCATACCAGAATCTCTGGGACACGTTTAAAGCGGTCTCTAGAGGAAAATATATAGCAATGAGTGCCCACATGAGAAGAAAGGAGAGATCTAAAATTGACACCCTATCATGAAAATTGAAAAAGCTAGAGGAGCAAGTACAAAAAATCCTCAAAACCTAGCAGAAGACAGGAAATAACTAAGATCAGAGCAGAACTGAAGGAAAGAGAGACACAAGAAACTCTTCAAAAAAATCAGTACATCCCGGAGCTGGTTTTTCGAAACAGTAAACAAAATAGACCACTAGCCAGATTAATAAAAAAGAAAAGAGAGAATAACCAAATTGATGCAATAATAAACGATAAAGGGGATATCACCACAGATTCCACAGAAATCCAAACCATCATCAGAGATTATTACAAACAACTCTATGCACATAAACTAGTAAATCAGAAAGAAATGGATAAATACCTGGACACCCGCATCCTCCCAAACCTAAACCAGGAAGAAGTCGAAACTCTGAATGGACCAATAACAAGATCTGAGGTTGAGACAGAAATTAAGAGCCTAACACCCAAAAAAAGCCCAGGTCCAGATGGGTTAACAGCCGAATTCTACCAGACATACAAAGAGGAGCTGGTACCATTCCTTCGGAAACTATTACAGATAATCCAAAAAGAAAGAAAACTTCCCAAATCATTTTATGAGACAAACATCATCCTGATACCAAAACCCGGCAGAGACTCAACAAGAAAAGAAAACCTAAGGCCAATATCAATGAAGAACCTAGATGCAAAAATCTTCAATAAAATACTGGTAAGCCAATTGCAACAGCACATCAAAAAGCTTATCCACCATGATCAAGTAGGCTCCATCCCAGGGATGCAAGGATGGTTAAACATACGCAAGTCCATAAACGTAATTCACCACATAAACATAACCAAAGACAAAAACCACGATTATCTCAATTGATGCAGAGAAGGCTTTTGACAAAATTCAACAGCACTTTATGCTAAAAACCCTCAATAAACTAGGTATTGACGGAACGTATCTCAAAACAATAAAAGCTATTTATGACAAATCAGCAGCCAATATCATACTGAATGGGCAAAAACTGGAAGCATTCCCTTTGAAATCTGGCACTAGACAAGGATGCCCTCTCTCACCACTCCTATTCAATATAGTACTGGAAGTTCTAGCCAGAGCAATCAGGCAAGAAAAAGAAATGAAGGGTATTCAAATAGGAAAGGAGGAAATCAAATTGTCTCTATTTGCAGATGACATGATGGTGTAGATGACAGGATTGTATATCTAGAAGACCCCATCGTCTCAGCCCAAAATCTCCTGAAACTGACAAACAACTTCAGCAAAGTCTCAGGATACAAAATCAACGTGCAAAAATTACAAGCATTCCTATACACCAGTAACAGTCTTAAAGAGAGCCAAATCAAGAACGAACTGCCATTCACAATTGCTACAAAGAGAATAAAATACCTAGGAATACAACTAACAAGGAACGTAAAGGACCTCTTCAAGGAGAACTACAAGCCACTGCTCAGCAAAATAAGAGAGGACACAAACAGATGGCGAAACATTCCATGTTCATGGTTAGGAAGAATCAATATCATGAAAATGACCATACTGCCCAAAGTAATTTACAGATTCAATGCTATTCTTGTCAAGCTACCAATGACCTTCTTCACAGAAATGGAAAAAAAAACCCTTAAACTTCATATAGAACCAAAAGAGAGCCCGCATAGCCAAGCCAATCCTAAGCAAAGAGAACAAAGCAGGAGGCATCACACTACCGGACTTCAAACTATACTACAAGGCTGCAGTAATCAAAACAGCATGGTACTGGTACCAAAACAGAGATACAGACCAATGGAACAGAACAGAGGCCTCAGAGGAAACACAGTATATCTACAACCATCTGATCTTTTACAAACCTGAAAAAAACGAGCAATGGGGAAAGGATTCCCTGTTTAATAAATGGTGTTGGGAAAACTGGCTTGCCATGTGCAGAAAGCAGAAACAGGACCCCTTCCTGACACCTTATGCTAAAATTAACTCCAGATGGATTAAAGACTTAAACATAAGACCTAACGCCATAAAAATCCTAGAAGAAAATCTAGACGGAACCATTCAGGACATAGGCGTAGGTAAGGACTTCATGACCAAAACACCGAGGGCATTGGCAACAAAAGCCAAAATAGACAAATGGGACCTAATCAAACTCCACAGCTTCTGCACGGCAAAGGAAAGTCATTAGAGTGAATCAGCAACCAACAGAATGGGAAAAAAATTTTGCAGTTTCCCCATCTGACAAAGGGCTGATATCCAGAATTTACAAAGAACTAAACAGATCTACAAGAAAAAATTAAAAAATAAATAAATAAATAAAGCAAGCCCATTCAAAAGTGGGCAAAGGATATGAACACACACTTTACAAAAGAAGCCATACATGAGGCCAACAAACATATGAAAAATGCTCATCATCACTGGTCATTAGAGAAATGCAAATCAAAACTACATTGAGGTACTGTCTCATGTCAGTTCGAATGGTGATCATTAAAAATCTGGAGACAACAGATGCTGGAGAGGATGTCGAGAAATAGGAACACTTTTACACTGTTGGTGGGAGTGTAATTTAGTTCAACCATTACGGAAGACAGTGTGGTGATTCCTTAAGGAACTAAAAATAAAATTTCCTTTGACCCAGCAATCTCATTACTGGGTATATATTCAAAGGATTATAAATCGTTCTACTATAAGGACACAGGCACCCGAATGTTCATTGCAGTGCTGTTTACAATAGCAAAGACCTGGAACCAACCCAAATGCCCATTGATGATAGACTGGACAGAGAAAATGTGGTACATATACACCATGGAATATTATGCAGCCATCAAAAATGATGACAGGCATCAAAAAGGATGATTTCATTTCCTTTGTAGGGACATGGATGAACCTGGAAACCATCATTCTCAGCAAACTGACACAAGAACAGAAAATCAAACACTGCATGTTCTCACTCATAGGTGGGTGTTGAACAACGAGAACACATGGACACAGGGAGGGGAGAACTGCACACTGGGGTCTGTTGGGGGGAAATAGGGGAGGAATGGGTGTGGGGAGGTGGGGAGAGATAGCATGGGGAGAAATGCCAGATATAGGTGAAGGGGAAGAAGGCAGCAAATCACACTGCCATGTGTGTACCTATGCAACAATCTTGCATGTTCTTCACATGTACCCCCAAACCTAAAATGCAATTTAAAAAAAAAAGGACTCCATCTCAAAAAAAGACTCCAGCCTGTTGCCCAGGCTGGAGTGCAGTGGCATGGTCTTGGCTCACTGCAGCCTCTGCCTCCTGAGTTCAAGTGATTCTCCTGCCTCCGCCTCCCGAGTAACTGGGATCACAGGCACACACAAACATGCCTGGCTAATTTTACTTTTATTTTTTAATTTTTCTTTTTAATTTTTTTTTTTTTTTTTGTAAAGGCTGGGGTTTACCATGTTGGCTAGGCTGGTCTTGAAATCCTGACCTCAGATGATCCAACCACCTCAGCTTCACAAAGTGCTGGGATTATATGCATAATCCGCTGTACCCAGCCCTGTATAATAGTTTCTCTGTGTCCTGCAGCACTGGTTTGAGCCGTCTCTTTGTAGCATCACCTGGGGTGCCAGTGCATACGTTTCTTCAGGGAATATACCTGGGAGTGCATGACCCAGGGCAGAGGGTAGGGTAGCTTCACATTTAGTGGACGCTGCCACCCAGCCTCCCAAGGTGGTCGTATCTGTGTGTGCTCCTAGCAGTGCTGACTGAAAGATCTCAGTTGCTCCACCTCCTTGCCAACATTTGGTACTGTCAGACTTTTTAGTTGACTTTGGAACATTTTTTTTCCTCTGCAAAAGTAACCCCACTGGTTATCATCGGGCTAAGCCCATTGTGTTATTTTCTCCTCCCCATGCTCCTGTCCATTCCTGTTCTCATCCATTCTGTGAACAGGAGTCAAGTGGGTATTCTTTTTTTGTTTTGTTTTGTTTTTGAGATCGAGTCTTGCTCTGTCACCAAGGCTGGAGTGCAGTGGTGCAATCTTGGCTCACCACAACCTCCACCTCCCTGATTCAAGGGACTCTCTTCTCTCAACCCCTCAAGTAGCTAGGATTGCAGGCATGTGCCACCATGCCCAGCTAATTTTGTAGTTTTAGTAGAGATGAGGTTTTACTATGTTGACCAGGCTGGTTTCAAACTCCTGACCTCAAGTGATCTGCCTGTCTCAGCCTCCTAAAGTGCTGGATTACAGGCGTGACCCACCATAGCCAGCCTAAGTACATATTGTTTGACCAACCTTGTGCTAGGGCCCAGTGACCCAAGGGTGAACCCAAACAACAGGCAGCCCTCCCTGTGCTCAGCTGGGCAAGGAACACAGACCCCGACCAAAGAGCAACAGAGAGACAGCTGGACTGGAGGCTCCCAGCCCCTGTCATCCCTCAGTAACCCCATTTTGGGAACAGGTACCTCCATCCCTCATCTTGTTTCAGGAACAGACTTCTCCGAGTCTGGCATCACCCTGACTCCTTTCTTGTCCCCTTCACATCCAAGTGTCCAGAAAGCCTGTGGCTCCCCTTGAGAACATAGCCTGGCACTTCCCACTCTTCTTCCTCATTACCCTCCTTCCTCATCATTCCCTAGTTCAAGCCACCCTCTTCTTCCTCCAGACCATTGAGGCAGCCTCCCTGCTCTCTCCTCCACCACTGTCCCCATACAGCCAGAGGGAGGCGGGCACAGCTGATCAGGACAGGAACCATTCCCTGGCTGCGCATCTCCCAAGAGAGAAGTCTGCCAGGACCCAGGCAAACCGGTCACTTTCCTGCCTGCCCCCTTCCTTCCTCTCCTGCCACCATTCCTGGAACATTCCTGGTGGGTCCTACCTAGGGTCCTTTGTCCTTGCTGCCCCCTGGGGACACTACCCTCCCTCCCTCCATCCAGGTAACCTCTGCTGATAGTGGTCTCCCTTGGGGAGACCTTTCTTCCCTGCCGCAGGTCATCAGGAGCAGCCCCTGTCACCCTCTCTCTAGCACCCCCCATGATGGTTACTTACATTATGAGTATGGGTCTGTTGTTTTATTTCATCTCCTGGTATAACTTAGCCTCAGGGTGCTGGGATAGGGGTAGAACAGCAGGGCCTTGCCCTGCATCTTGCTGCATTCTCAGGGATTGTGGTGTTGAGGTCTCTGGGTAAATGTTGATTGACTGGCTGGCTGACTGACTGAACTGTCATAAGCCAGGCTGCCAGAGTGTCCAATGGGGACGCGCCCTGGGTAGGTTTTTTTCCTGAGGAGGAAATGCCACTTGAAGGAGAAACTTGGCCTCGGCTAAGGGAAGAGGAGGAGGAGGCAGTTGGCAGAGCAGAGGTCTCTGGGCAGGGGAGTGCAGGGGGCCTTTGAGGAATTGAAGATGGATAGGTCGGTTCTTGGGTTGGTCTGGATTCCAATCTTGAGCTGCTTGAGCCTCTCTGTGCCTTAGTATCTTCCTCTCTAGAAGGGGCTGCTTGAGGTGTTCTGGACATCCCTGAAGTTCTGCTCCTAACACACTTATCCTGGTTTCTGACACATCAATATAAATGTGATTGTTTATTTTTTTCCAACAAATTCGGTGGAGTGCTGGCCCACAATGGTGGGTAAGCAGACTCAGTTGCTACCCATTTAGAACCTGGCCTATGGAGCCATCTGGGCACTACTGCTCGGAGGCAGGGGAAGGCCTGGTGTGACCTTGGGTCTGGGGAGTCCTTATTCTGGATTCGGAAGATGATTCTGGATCATCTTCAGGGTGATTCCTAGGGAAGATGAATGGAGGGTTTGTGCATGCTGGCACTGTGTCCCAGCCAGTGTTCCCAAACTGCTGCCTGGGCTTCCCTGAAATACCAGGAGGTGGTCGCACCCGTGTGACCCATTTCACAGATTAGGAGGTGAGGGTGGCACCAATGGTACGTCCTTGGCCCATTTTGCAAACTAGAGCAGATCTGGTGGTATTTCCTCCATGGTCTGATCTGCACGTTTCTGGTAGTCAGTCAGGTGGGGAGCTTTCATTTGTTCATCAGGACTCCTGTGAAGGAAGGACCACTTCAGGGCACTTTCCCTTTTTTTTCTTTTTTTTTTTTTTTTTTTTTTTTTTTTTTTTTTTTCTTTTTGAGACAGAATCTCACTCTGTCACCCAGGCTGGAGTGCCGTGGCAAGATCTTGGCTCACTGCAACCTCCACCTCCGGGGTTTAAGCAATTCTCCTGCTCAGCCTCCTGAGTAGCTGGACTACAGGCACATGCCACCACACCTGGTTAACTTTTTGCATTTTAGTAGAGACAGCGTTTCATCATGTTGGCCATCCTGCTCTCAGTTGCTTTTTTTTTTTTTTTTTCTGTAGAGATGGGATTTCATCACGTCACACAGGCTGATCTTGACCTCCTGAGCTCAAGCCAGCCTCCCAAAGTGCTAGGATTACAGATATTAGCCACTGCACCCAGCCCATGCTTGACTTTTTGTAATTCCCTTTGTATATTAGACAAGCATCTTGTCAGTGTATATACATGTGTGCTTGTGCACACACCCAACACTGAGTCTCTCAATCCATGAACATGGTATGTCTCACCATTTGTTTATGTCTTCTCATTCATACTTTTCCAGCCAAGGCCTTGCCTGCCTCTTGTGGGGTTTGTCCAAGGGTAGTTCGTGATGTGGGAGAGGTTCTATGCCCCCCACTCCCATGAAATGCCTTGCACCATAGGTTTGGCCTTGCTGGGGGAGGACCTCATGGTTGTGGCAGGAGGCTATGTCCCCCGTTCTCTGCTTCTTCCCTGGCACCACCCCTGTACCCTGACAGAGGATGGGCAGAGCTCCAGAAAAGAGTCTATAATTTTCCTGAACGATTTCAAGGGCTAATTAAAGGTTTGCCTTGACAAATCAGCTTATGGTTTAATTATCAGGGAACAGGCTCTAGGATGCGGGAAGCAGCTCAGCTGGGGTCACCCCACAGCAAGGTAGGAAGAAGCCAGGGCCCCTCCCTACACTGTGGGGGGTGCAGGATACCCCAGCACCCTCCAATGGGTCAGTGGGAGCTTCTCCATCCCCCTTCGCACTGTGACAGATGGAGGACAGCAGGTGCAATGGAGATGATAGCCAATTCCTCCCCTTATTCTCATCATTTCCCAGAGCCCCCTGCCAGGGAGGGGCTGGCCCCATCCCTCCAGCAGCTATGGCAGGGCCTGCCCCTCCCCACTTGCCTGCAGAACCCCAGCCTCGCTGGCCTTTGTGGAGTGCTCTGACTACATTTATTCTGTGGTTCTTGTCTTAAAGGTCAACACCTCTGGGAAGCCTCTTCAGGTCTCCCTCGTGCCATAGCTGGAGATCAGTCTCAAGGCTCCTTGCCAGCTCTGGGGGTCATGGTTGTTCATCCAGTGGTTGTTCATCCACGGTTGCTCCTCCTGCAGATGCTGAGAAGTACACTGAGGGGGATGCCTGAGTTGGGCCAGTGTCAGGGTACCCAGCGGGACAAAGGGTTTGGGACCAGAGCTCCGAGGAGGGGGCTAGAAGGGGGTGTTCAGGCCAAGAGGACTGAGTGATGGCTTGGAAGCGGCTGGACCAGCAATGGCTCCTGGGAGTTTGTGAAGGGGGAGGGGACCCCAGAGATGGCCCTGCCAGGCCTGGCTTCATTGCTTGCATTCCTCAGCAGGCCCCAGACTCCTGATGGCCCTAGGTGGGGAAGGGTGAGCCAGAGAGGGCGTTCTGGTCACTGCTCCCCCATCACTTTGTCTCAGTCTCACTTTACACCCTCCCCTGCCCAGGCCTCAGGGCTGGATCTGCCCTCCTGCCCACTCCCCAATCTCCTCCTCACACTTTGGCTGTTCTGGGTGCTTTTCTAGGCTTCTGACACAGAGGGGTTAAGTCATGGCATGCCACGGGGATGTGTGACTGTGATTCCTGTGTTCCAGACGAGGCAACTAAGGCCCAGCAAAGAACTCTGAGTGAGGCATTACAGCCTCTGTCGCTATCTTAACTTCCCATTTCTGGTCTCTCAGATGTCTGTCTGGGCCTTCTCCAATTCACTCTTGTTTCCCTCCCTGCTTCTCTGCCTCTTATCTCCCTCCCCCACCCCCTGCCTTCCCACTTCTCTCCTCCCCTTCTTATTTATTATTTATTTATTTATTTACTTATTTATTTATGTATTTTTTATTATTTTGTTGCATTTTAGGTTTGGGGGTACATGTGAAGAACATGCAAGATTGTTGCATAGGTACACACATGGCAGTGTGGTTTGCTGCCTTCCTTCCCCTCACCTGTATCTGTCATTTCTCCCCATGCTACCTCTTCCCACCTCCTCACCTCCCCGTCCCTCCCCCATTTCCCCCCAACGGACCCCAGCATGTAGTGCTCCCCTCCCTGTGTCCATGTGTTCTCATTGTTCAACACCCGCCTATGAGTGAGAACATGCGGTGTTTGAGTTTCTGCTCTTCTGTCAATTTGCTGAGAATGATGCTTTCCAGGTTCACCCATGTCCCTACAAAGGACGTGAACTCATCGTTTTTGATGGCTGCATAATATTCCATGGTGTATATGTACCACATTTTCCCTATCCAGTCTATCATCGATGGGAATTTGGGTTGGTTCCAGGTCTTTGCTATTGTAAACAGTGCTGCAATGAACATTCGTGTGCATGTGTCCTTATAGAGAATGATTTATAATCGTTTGGATATACACCCAGTAATGGGATTGCTGGGTCAAATGGGATTTCTATTTTTAGGTCATTGAGAAATCGCCACACTGTCTTCCACAATGGTTGAATTAATTTACACTCCCACCAACAGTGTAAAAGTGGTCCTATTTCTCCACATCCTCTCCAGTATCTGTTGTCTCCAGATTTTTTAATGATCGCCATTCTAACTGGTGTGAGATGGTATCTCAATGTGGTTTTGATTTGCATTTCTCTAATGACCAGTGATGATGAGCATTTTTTCATATGTTTGTTGGCCTCCTGTATGTCTTCTTTTGTAAAGTGTCTTTTCATATCCTTCACCCATTTTTGAATGTGCTTGTTTGTTTTTTTCTTGTAGATCTGTTTTAGTTCTTTGTAAATTCTGGATATCAGCCCCTTGTCGGATGGGTAGACTGCAAAAAAACTTTTCCCATTCTGTTGGTTGTCAAATCACTCTAATGAACGTTTCTTTTGCCGTGCAGAAGCTGTGGAGTTTGATTAGGTCCCATTTGTCTATTTTGGCTTTTGTTGCCAATGCTTTTGGCGTTTTGGTCATGAAATATTTGCCTATGCCTATGTCCTGACTGATTTTGCCTAGATTTTCTTCCAGGGTTTTTATGGTGTTAGGACTGATGCTTAAGTCTTTAATCATCTGGAGTTAATTTTAGTCTATGGTGTCAGGAAGGGGTCCTGTTTCTGCTTTCTGCACATGGCTAGCCAGTTTTCCCAACACCATTTATTAAACAGGGAATCCTTTCCCCATTGCTTGTTTTTGTCAGGTTTGTCGAAGATATGTTGAAGATATGTTGTATTTCCTCTGAGGCCTCTGTTGTGTTCCATTGTTCTATATCTCTGTTTTGGTACCAGTACCATGCTGTTTTGATTCCTGTAGCCTTGTAGTATAGTTTGAAGTCCGATAGTGTGATGCCTCCTACTTTGTTCTTTTTGCTTAGAATTGACTTGGCTAAGGCCGGGCGCGGTGGCTCAAGCCTGTAATCCCAGCACTTTGGGAGGCCGAGGCGGGTGGATCACGAGGTCAAGAGATCGAGACCATCTTGGTCAACATGATGAAACCCCGTCTCTACTAAAAACACAAAAAATTAGCTGGGCGTGGTGGCGCGTGCCTGTAATCCCAGCTACTGAGGAGGCTGAGGCAGGAGAATTGCCTGAACCCAGGAGGCGGAGGTTTGCGGTGAGCCGAGATCGCGCCATTGCACTCCAGCCTGGGTAACAAGAGCGAAACTCTGTCTCAAAAAAAAAAAAAAAAAGAATTGACTTGGCTATGCGGGCTCTCTTTTAGTTCCATATGAAGTTTAAGGTGGATTTTCCAGTTCTGTGAAGAAGGTCATTGGTAGCTTGATGGGAATAGCATTGAATTTGTAAATTACTTTGGGCAGTATGGCCATTTTCATGATGTTGATCCTTCCTAATCATGAATATGGAACGTTTCTCCATCTGTTTGTATCCTCTCTTATTTTGTCAAGCAGTGGCTTGTAGTTCTCTCTGAAGAGGTCCTTTACATTCCTTGTTAGTTGTATACCTAGGTATTTCATTCTCTTTGTGGCAATTGCAAATGGCAGTTCGTTCTTGATTTGGCTCTCTTGAAGTCTATTACTGGTGTATAGGAATGCTTGTGATTTTTGCACTTTGATTTTGTATCCTGAAACTTTGCTGAAGTTGTTTGTCAGTTTCAGGAGATTTTGGGCTGAGACGATGGGGTCTTCTAGATATACAATCGGCCAGGCGTGGTGGCTCAAGCCTGTAATCCCAGCACTTTGGGAGGCCGAGGTGGGTGGATCATGAGGTCGAGAGATCAAGACCATCCTGGTCAACATGGTGAAACCCCGTCTCTACTAAAAATACAAAAAAAAATTAGCTGGGCGTGGTGGCACGTGCCTGTAATCCCAGCTACTCAGGAGGCTGAGGCAGGATAATTGCCTGAACCCAGGAGGCGGAGGTTGCGGTGAGCCGAGATTGCGCCATTGCACTCCAGCCTGGGTAACAAGAGTGAAACTCCGTCTCAAAAAAAATAAATAAATAAATAAAAATAAAAAATAGATATACAATCATGACATCTGCAAATAGAGACAATTTTATTTACTCCTTTCCAATTTAAATAACCTTTATTTCCTTTTCTTGCCTTATTGCTCTGGCTAGAACTTCCAGTACTATATTGAATAGGAGTGGTGAGAGAGGGCATCCTTGTCTAGTGCCAGATTTCAAAGGGAATGCTTGCAGTTTTTGCCCGTTCAGTATGATATTGGCTGTTGGTTTGTCGTAAATAGCTTTTATTGTTTTGAGATACGTTCCGTCAATACCTAGTTTATTGAGGGTTTTTAGCATAAATGGCTGTTGAATTTTGTCAAAGGCCTTCTCTGCATCAATTGAGATAATCATGTGGTTTTTGTCTTTGGTTCTGTTTATGTGGTGAATTATGTTTATGGACTTGCGTATGTTGAACCAGCCTTGCATCCCTGGGATGAATTCTACTTGATCATGGTGGATGAGGTTTTTGATATGCTGTTGCAATCAGCTTGCCAGTATTTTATTGAAGATTTTTGCATCTATGTTCATCATGGATATTGGCCTGAAGTTTTCTTTTCTTGTTGAGTCTCTGCCAGGTTTTGGTATCAGGACGATGTTTGACTCATAAAATGATTTGGGAACGATTCCCTCTTTTTGGATTGTCTGGAATAGTTTCAGAAGGAATGGTAGCAGCTCCTCTTTGTATGTCTGGTAGAATTCGGTTGTTAACCCATCTGGCCTGGGCTTTTTTTAGGTGGTAGGCTCTTAATTGCTGCCTCGACTTCAGACCTTGTTATTGGTTACTTATTTATTTATTTTTTGAGACAGCAGCTCACTCTGTTGCTCAGGCTAGAGTGCAGTGCCGCGATCTTGGCTCACTGCAACCTCCGCCTCCCAGGTTCAAGTGTTTCTCCTGCCTAAACCTCCCAAGTAGCTGGGATTAGAGGTAATTGTCACCATGCCCAAGTGATTTTGTATATTTAGTAGAGACAGGGTTTCTCCATGTTGGTCAGGCTGGTCTCAAATTCCCAACTTCAGGTGATCTGCCCACCTTGGCTGCCCAAAATGCTGGGATTACATGCATAAGCTACTGCACCCAGCTCAAGTTAACTTTCAAAATAAAAGTTAAATCTTTTTTTAAAAAGTAAGTGGATTGAAGAAAACACTCTGAAGTCACACCTAGATCCAGCAGAAGTAGGGCAGGAGGAACTGAGGGACCGATGCTCGGTATCCCTTCCCTGTCCCAGGACCTGGGAGCAAAGGATAGGTGTCCGGCTTCCAGTAAACCAGTGGTGTGAACATGTGGTCCTCAGGCTCCTGCTTTTCTAGGGCTACAGACCCCCAGCTGAGAGCTGCCACCCCATCCAACCCCCACCCCACAACCTCTTCTGCATTGCCTTCTGGTTACACCTTAAGGACAAGAGTGGTCTCCCACACAAGCTCTGCCCTTGGCTGCCTGTGTCACCCTGGGTGGCTTTCTCAGCCTCTCCACCTGCTTCCTTCTTGACAGCATGATGGTGGCCGTAAGTCTGTTGGGCTGGTACATCCCAATGACTGGTTCTCTGGGAGCTGCACTTCCACTTCTGCATTTTAATATAAACCTCCTTGACTTCAGCTGCTCCATTCCCCACTCCCTTCCAGCCACTCGGCTTCCAGTCCTAGGGGCTCCGCATTGACCATGCCCTCCACCCTCTGTGCTATTCCTGGATTCTCTGCATGGCTTCCTCACCTGCATCCTGTCTTTGCTCAGATGCCACCCACTTAGAGACCTCCCTGACTGTGCCCTCTGAAAGAGCACCTTGTCACTCTGTCTCTTCTCCCACTGGTTTACTTGTATATTGTCTAGTGTCCCCACTAGAATGTCAGCTCCAGGAGGGCAGGGACTCTTGTCTTATTCACTACTGTGTCCCCAATGCCTAGAACAGTGCCTGACGCCTGCTAAGTACGTGTTAAGGAGTTGTTGCTCATTGGGTAGAAGCATTAAAAAAAAATGACTGGACACGGTGGCTCAGGCCTGTTTTCCTAGCACATTGGGAGGCTGAGGCTGAGGGATCACCTAAGGTCAGGAGTTCGAGACCAGCCTGGCCAACATGGCAAAACCCGTCTCTACTAAAAATACAAAAATTAACTGGGTGTAGTGGCATGCACCTGTAATTCCAGCTACTCGGGAGGCTGAGGCAGGAGAATCACTGGAACCAGGGAGGCGGAGGTTGCAGTGAGCCAAGATAGCACCCTTGCATGCCATCCTGGTTGACAGAGCAAGACTGTGTCTTAAAAAAGAATTTTTGAGTGCATGAGTGAATGAAAGAAGGAGTGTGACTGGGCACAGTGGCCCACATCCCAGCACTCTGGGAGGCTGAGAGGCTGAGGTGGGCAGGCCATGTGAGACGAGGAGTCTGAGAGCAGCCTAGGCTTTAGTGAGTCCTCTCTACAAAACGATTTTAAAATGATTGTTTCTAAATAATTTTAACATTATTTAAAATTTCAAAGGGCATAGTGGCATGTACCTGTGGTCCCAGCTACTCAGGATACTGAGGTGGGAGGATTGCCTGAGCCCAGGAGTTGGAGGCTGTAGTGATCTATGATTGCACCACTGCTCTACAGCCTGGGTGACAGAGCAAGACCCTTTCTCAAAATGGAGGAATGGATGGATGGATGGATTGATAGAGATAGATAGATAAGATAGAGCAAGAAAGCAAGACTCTGTCTCAAGATAGATAGGTAGGTAAGTAGATAAAGAGAGAGATAGGTAGGTAAGTAGAGATAGATGATAGATAGATACATAGATACATAGATAGAGAACAAGACCCTGCCTCAAGATAGATAGATAGATAGATAGAGAGAGAGAGAGAGAGAGAGAGAGAGGAGAGAGATAGAAATGAGACAGAGACATAGGTAGGTAGGTAGGTAGGTAGGTAGGTAGATAGATAGATAAGATAGATAGATAGATAGATAGATAGATAGATAGATAGAGCACAAGACCCTGCCTCAAGATAGATAGATACATAGATAGACACATAGAGATAGAGAGGAGAGAGAGATAGAGATGAGAGAGAGACATAGATAGACAGATAGTAAGAATAGGAAAATGGATGTGGTTAAGTGAGTGGACTTTGGCCCAGGTGAGACCTGCCATGGCATACTGTTTCTGATCCACTTGCTGTATGACTGAGGGCTGGTATATCTTCTCTCTGTGCTTCACTCTCCTCCTCTGCAAAATAGGGTGTGAACAGCACCCTCCTCACCACCTTGTTTTGCACCAGAATGGAGCCTGCACGTAACACTTTTTAGTCGTCTCGCTGCTGTCCTGTGTCTCCAGCACAAGGCACAGATGAGCCAGAAGTGGTCCCTGCCACAGAGAAGTTTAACTCAATTTTTTTTTTTTTTTGAGACAGAGTCTTGATCCATTGCCAGGAGCCAGGCTGGAATGCAATGAAGAGACCTTGGCTCACTGCACCCTCTACCTCCTAGGTTCAAGTGATTCTCATGCCTCAGCCTCCCAAAGAGCTGGGACTACTGGCATGTGCCATGACACCTAGCTAATTTTCATACATTTATTAGAGATGGGGTTTCGCCATGTTGGCCAGACTGGTCTTGAACTCCTGACATCAGGTGACTCACCTGCCGAGGCCTCCCAAAGTGCTGAGATTACAGGCATGAGCCACCGTGGCCAGCCATGAACATGCAGTTTGAAGGAAGAGAAAGGGATAATAAAGTGAAGGATGGCTGGGCACGGTGGCTCACACCTGTAATCCCAGCACTTTGGGAGGCCGAAGCGGGTGGATCATGAGGTCAGGAGCTCAAAACTAGCCTGGCCAACATGGTGAAACCCTGCCTTTACTAAAGCTACAAAAATTATCTGGGCATGGTGGCAGGTGCCTATAAACTCAGCCACTCAGGAGGCTGAGGCAGGAGAATTGCTTGAACCCAGGCGGCAAAGGTTGCAGTGAGCCGAGATCACTGCACTGTACTCCAGCCTGGGCAAAAATGAGACTCCATCTCAAGGAAAAAATGACAGAGGTTGTGGTTGGGTGTTGGGTGGCAGCACTTCAGGACCCAGACCAAGGACACAGTCCGGGCAGAACCTGAGAGCCTGGTGGCAGGGATGGCACTCTACCTGGTGGAATGAAGGAGGGTGGAGCTGCTCCCTCCACCAAGGCTCTGCTTCTGCTTCAGAAGGCCAGGGTGTTCCCCAGATCTGTCTCTTTATAAGCTTATCTGTTGTGGGGACTCATGGATTTCCAGAGGCACCCGCCATGTGATTTGACTCTCGCCAAGATACACTGCCACTTCTTTTGATTCCCAGCCTAGGTCACATGGCTGACTGGGCCCCTGCAGTGGGGACGGCCTGGGCACTCACAGTGTGGGGACCTTTTTTGGTGTTGGGACACACACCAGGTTACTTGTGAAACAGCCAGATTCAGTCTCTGAAGACCCACTTTCCCCCCAGGGTTTGTCAAGCCAGGCAGTGAGTGAACGACTTGTGTCTGCCTTGATCCCATCCCCCTGCGCTGCACCTCTTCAGGGACCAGGCTCATGACTTTGGTCATGGCATCACTCATTTGTTCCACAGATATGTCCTGAGCACGTACTGTGTGCCAGCCACTGTTCTAGATGCCAGCAAGAACTAGACAGACATCCCTGCCTTCAGGGTGCTGATATTCCGCTGGGGGCAGGTGGAAACAACTGCCAGTCAATAGGTGTATGATGGCCGGGCGCAGTGGCTCAAGCCTGTAATCCCAGCACTTTGGGAAGCCGAGGTCAAGAGATTAGACCATCCTGGTCAAAATGGTGAAACCCCGTCTCTACTAAAAATACAAAAAATTAGCTGGGAATGGTGGTGCGTGCCTGTAATCCCAGCTACTCAGGAGGCTGAGGCAGAAGAATTGCCTAAACCCTGGAGGCAGAGGTTGCAGTGAGCCGAGATCGCGTCATTGCACTCCAGCCTGGGTAACAGAGTGAAACTCCGTCTCAAAAAAAAAAAAAAAAAAAAAAAAAAGATGTATGACGCCAGGGGATGATAAGTGCCATTGAGACATAAAAAGCAAGGCAGAGATTTTGCTAAGGGATCAGGACAGCCTCTCGGAGGAGGCTTTATTTGCACTAAGACCTGAATAGCAAGAAAGGCTGAGCAGTGGAGTTCTAGCAGAGGGAAGAATACGTGCAAAGGCCCAGAGGCTGGAACAGCTGTGATGTGTCCAAGACATACATGGAGGAGGCGAGCACAGCTGGAGAAAGCAAGGGGAGGAGATTAGGTTTTTGAGGTTGGCGGGGCCCTCCCAGTCAGGGCCATGTTGAATCAGTGTTTAAGCCAAAGTGGGAAGCCATGTAGAATTGTGTGTGTGCATTTGTTTAACGTTTCTTGGCCAGGCAAGTTGGTTCACACATGTAATCCCAGCACTTTGGGAGGCTGAGGCGGGTGGATCACGAGGTCACGAGTTCAAGACCAGCCTGACCAACATGGTGAAATCTCATCTTTACTAAAAAATACAAAACTTAGCTGGGCATGGTGGTACATGCCTGTAATCCCAGCTGCTCGAGAGGCTGAAGAGTGGCTTGAACCAGGGAGGCAGAGGTTGCAGTGAGCCAAGATCATGCCACTGCACTCCAGCCTGGGAAACAGACTGAGTTTCTGTCTCAAAAGAAAAAAAAAAAAAGACATTTCTTCAGATTCCCTTCTAACCAAGGTGGCTTTTCTGGTCTTGGTCTGGTCATTGTCAGGGACATTGTCCCTCTCTGTTTTGTCCCATAACCCTCGAGGGTCCTTTCTCTACAGTGGAGGCCTTGGCTGGAGCCAGGGCCACTGGGGAAGATGAGGCTGGGGAATGTCGAGTTGCCTTCTCTCTGGGACAGAGTGGCCACTTTGGTGACCTAGCAGTGGGTGGCCCTGGGCAGTGACTTCCCATCTTCGGGCCTCAGTTTCCCAGTTTGGGGAACAGGAAGGAAGAGGGCTCCCCACCCACCACCCAGAGCTGTCTAAAGGGCTCCATGTGGCCTGGTCTGCATGCATGGCATGGGCCTGATGAGTCCACAGATATGAAGGGGGCCTCACTGAGGCCATGTCTGGCTCTAGGCACTGGGATGCAGCTGTCGGAAAGGAAAATGTGGTCCCTGCCTGTGAGAGCCCCTGAGTTAGCAAGGAAGACAGCAACAGACAGGCAAACACCGTACCATGTGAGGTGATGCTGAGGGACCTGCAGGGAGTGGAGCCAGGTTGGCATGTGCCAAGCTCCTGCTGTGCCACATGGAGCAAGACCAGGCCGAGCCTCTGCCCGTGAGCTCACACTGCAGCCCTCAGCCAGTCCTGTCACCTCCACCTTTACCTCTTGCTCGGAACCTGCTCATGCTGCACCTTCTGTAGCTCCCACATGGTCCTGTCCCCTTGATTTCTACTGGACTGTCACAGCCACCTCCACCCTGGTCCCCCTTTCTGTTCTGACCCAAAAAACTGTTTCCAGCCAGTGGGAGCCTGTGAACTCCGGAGTCAGGCAGTGGCCATCCTGGGCTCGGGGCCTCCCACAACTCCATTTCATTCGAGAAAGGACCAGGTCCCTCCCTGTGGCCCCCAAAGCCTGATCTGCCCCATGACCTTGGCCTGTCCTTCCACTCACCCCCTCGCCTACCCTGCTCCAGCCCCATGGCCTCCTCGATGCCCCTTGACCACATCAAGCACATTCCCACTGCAGAGGGTCCACCCTGGCTGTTCCTTCCTCCTGGGCTGCCTTTCCTCCAGAGCCCTACATGGCTCCCTTATCCCTCCTCATGCAAGTCCCTGCTCAGGTGGTCCCTTCTCAGCAAGGTCTGCCTGTTTGCTTTATTATTATTATTATTATTATTATTATTATTATTTTATTATTTTGAGACAGAGTCTCATTCTGTCGCCCAGGCTGGAGTGCAGTGGCACAATATTGGCTCCCTGCAACTTCCACTTCCCAGGTCCTAGTGATTCTCCTGCCTCAGCCTCCCGAGTAGCTGGGATTATAGGCACTTCCCACCACGCCAGGCTGACTTTTTGCATTTTTATTAGAGACCGGGTTTCACTATGTTGGCCAGTCTGGTCTTGAACTTCTGACCTCAAGTGATCCACCGGCCTTGGCCTCCAAAAGTGCTGGGATTACAGGTGTAAGCCAGTGCATCCAGCCTATTGTTCTTATGTTTGAGACAAGGTCTCTCTCTGTCACCTAGGCTGGAATTCAGTGGCTTGATCACTGGCTGCAGCCTCAATCTCCCAGGCTCAGGTGATGCTCTCGCCTCAGCCTCCTCAGCAGCGGGGACCACAGGAACACACCACCACACCTGGCTAATTTTCAATTTTGGGGGGTAGAGACAGGGTCTCACTAGGTTGCCCAACCTGGTTTTGAACTTCTGGGCTCAAGCGATACTCCCCCTTTGCCTCTCAAAGTGCTGGGATTACAGGAATGAGCCACTGTGCCCGGCCTTGACCACCTTATTGGAAATTCCAACCTCCCCTACCCTCAGCTTTCTTTTGATCACTGTTACTTTCCATCTCAGCATTTCTCACCCAACTTAGTAGATATTTTTTTGGTTTATCTCACACATTGAATGCCTCCTTCCTTCTAGAATGTGAGTGCTGCAAGGACAGGGATATTTCTGAGTGTTGGGTGCATTGGCAAGGGCCCCAAGCCCAGCAGAGAGTCAGTCCCTGGTACATATTGACTCATGCATGGTTCGATGCCTGGGTGGGTGGGTGATGGGGTCACTTGTGGGTGAAGTAGATGTTTGCTTAAGAGGACCCTGAGGATGTGTCAGTCCCAAAGCCTGAGGACTCCTTGGAGGAACGAAGCTCAGTGTGGGAGGCCGGAAGAGAGATGTGGATAGAGGAGGGTCAGGGGTTGTGCAACATGGGGTAAGAAAGAGCTGAGCCACGGTTTGAGGCAGGACTGGCTTGGGGGACTCGAGACACTGAGGAGCCTGCTGTGCCAGGATGGGAGGCCAGACTCCCGGTGCCTCCACCATCAGAGCACATCCTCAGAAGGTAGGGGGTAAACTGAAACAGGGAGGGGCCCTCCCAGATCTGGTAGGTGACGATCGTGGCAGAGTGGAGTGGGGACCAATGGTGGAAGCCTGAGTGCAGGCTGGAGACAGTTAGCGATCTGGGTCCCCTTCCTGATTCGGGTTTCATTTTGGTGATGATGAAATGATGCCTGTAGGCCTGGCCCTCTCCCCTGCTCTGCCCTGGGCCCGTGCATTCCGGCTAAGGCAGCCTCATCCCTTCCAGGGACTGCAGCTGTGATCAGAGCCTGGAGGGGGCGGGGCAGGAGGTGAGGGGTTCTGCAGGTGAGTCTGCTCACACCGACAGCTTTGTCACACAGTGGATCTTGTTTTTCCATTTGGGTCGATTATCTTGTGGGGGAGAAAGGGGGCGGTAGTACCCTCTTCCTCCCGTAAAAGGTCAGAGGACGCAGCGGTGGCTGAAAAATCTGAAGTGTCTGCTAGGCCAGATTGACGCTGCCTGTCCCACAAGTTAAACAATTCAAAAGATTTTTAAAAATGTAAAATACGCCAGGCGCGGTGGCTCACGCCTGTAATCCCAGCACTTTGGGAGGCCGAGGCGGGTGGATCACGAGGTCAAGAGATCAAGACCATCCAGATCAACATGGTGAAACCCCGTCTCTACTAAAAATACAAAACATTAGCCGGGCATGGTGGCACATGCCTGTAATCCCAGCTACTCAGGAGGCTGAGGCAGGAGAATTGCCTGAACCCAGGAGGTGGAGGTTGCGGTGAGCCAAGATCGCGTCATTGCACTCCAGCCTGGGTAACAAGAGTGAAACTCCGTCTCAAAAAAAAAAAAAAAAGTAAAATAAACATTTAAGAGTAAGATACAAAATGTGCCTGAATTTTGGGGATTCAATACTGGACTTCACAGGCATCTGGGCCCTGGCTGGGGCAGAAGGCGGCATCTTCCCGCCACTCTGGGGTTCCTGTCCCCAGGTCCAAACTGCTTATCTGAAAGATTCCCGGGTGCCTCTGAGCAGGGGTGCAGTGCAGCGGGCAGGGACCACCATCTCACCAAGTCCCTGCTGTGGGCTGCACTGGGCTGTGAGGGGGCAAGACAAAGGACAGTCCCTGTCTTACAGAGCTGACACATTCTAGGGGGCAGGCAGATGCTAAATTACACACACAGCCTGACATGGTGGCTCCTGCCTGTAATCCCAGGACTGTGGGGGACCGAAGCAGGTAGATCATGAGGTCAGGAGATCGAGACCATCATGGCCAACATGGTGAAACCCCATCTCTACTAAAAATACAAATTAGCCTGGTGTGGTGGTGGACACCTGTAGTCCCACCTATTTGGGAGGCTGAGGCAGGAGAATTGCTTGAACCTGGGAGGCAGAGGTTGCAGTGAGCTGAGATTGCACCATTACACTCAACAACAGGAGCGAAACTGTCTCAGAGAAAAAATTTTATACACACACACACACACACACACACACACACGGGCGCTTTATATACATGATACGAGCTCTGAGGGAAGATAAGGCAGAGACAGGCAAGAGGGCAACAGGACAGGAGCAGAGCCTGTGAGCACAGGTGAGCCGGAGAAGTCAGGGGAGGAGAGATCCCCCTAGGGACCAGTGAGAGGAGAGTTCAGGTGGGGCACTCACCCATGCAAAGGCCCTGAGGTGGAATTATGTCTCGGATTTGAGAAGCAGCAGGACGGCCCATATGGCTGGGGCACAGAGAGCCCAGGGGTGCCTGGGAGGAGAGGAGGGCAGCCTGGTGTGTCCTGTGGGGGCTCTCAGGCCACGAGGAGGCATCATGGGGATCAGGAAAGGGTTTCAGGCTGTGGACTCGAGTGGGAAGGACAGGCTTTTGGGCCCAACTCTTCTTGGTGAACTTAGAGATTTTACGTCTGTGAGCCCGCATTTCCACATCTGCAAAATGGGGCTCAGAATGGACACTCTACTGAGGTTGAGGGCGCTGGTGAGCTCAATGTCAGCATCTGCTCTGGGCCATAGGTCCCTTGTGGTGGCAGCCATGGTGGTGGGGGTACCAAGCTGAGCCTCAGGCCACATTTGGTGGTGGGGATTGCTCTGAAGCATCTTTTCTGCTGCAGAGGACTGTGGGAAAGTGTGGTGAACAGCCATGGGTGAGGTGGCAGCCCAGGAGCCCACTTGGTCCTCCTTCTCATTACTCGTGGGGTCCAGGACAGGTCAGACAGGAGGGCGGGACCCTCACTCAGCAGAGAATAGGCCAGGAGAGGAAAGGCAAGGTCTGGGGGTGGACAGAAAGAATGAGGAGGGATGGAGGGAGAGGGGAGCCAAGACCAGCCTTGGGAGGATAATAATAGTAATAAATAGTAATAGGCAAACCCAGCAGCATCACTCCAGCCCTCCAGAGCAGCAGGACAAGCAGGTAAGAGCTCAGCCTTCAGTGCCTTCCACGCACAACCATCCAGGTTCAAATCCTCGCTGCTTCTCACTGTCTGGGTCTCAGTTTCCCCACTTGTGAGTTGGGATGAGGATGCTTGTGAGGATGGAACAGGATGAGATGTGCAGCAGGGCCGGGACCCGCGCATCTCAGCAGACAGCCCCTGGAGTCTGGCATCCACCCTGTCACTCTAGCTGGGTCACCTTGGTTAATAAGGCCCCTCTCTGTGCCTTGTTTTCCACATCTGTAATCCGGGGCTCATAATGGCCCCTCCCTCCAGGGTCAGTTGTGGGACTCCGGGTAAAGTGCCTGGAAGAGGGCTGGTACACAGTAGGTGCACAGTAAGTGCCAGCTGCTATTGTAATGGTGACCACAGTTACTGAGCACTTGCTGTGTGTGCTTTGCCTGGGCTCTAATCCCAGCTGCAGTCTCAGGCCCAGGCCTTCCATGCCCTGTGTTCTCCCTAATTCCTTAAAAAACACCAGAAAGGCCGGGCGCGGTGGCTCAAGCCTGTAATCCCAGCACTTTGGGAGGCTGAGGCGGGTGGATCACGAGGTCGAGAGATTGAGACCATCCTGGTCAACATGGTGAAACCCCGTCTCTACTAAAAATACAAAAAAAAACTAGCTGGGCATGGTGGCGCATGTCTGTAATCCCAGCTACTCAGGAGGCTGAGGCAGGAGAAATGTCTGAGCCCAGGAGGCGGAGGTTGCGGTGAGCCGAGATCGCGCCATTGCACTCCAGCCTGGGTAACAAGAGCGAAACTCCGTCTCAAAAAAAAAAAAAAAAAAAAAAAAAAAAAAAAAAAAAAAAACACCAGAAAGCAGCTACTGTCATCACCATCACTGAACAGAGGAGGAACTGAGGCACGGTGTGACTGAGTTGCTCACGCAGGGCCACACATTGAGGTCCCAGATTGGGTTAGATCCTCATTTCACAAACACAGAAAGTGAGGTCACACAGGACAGGGCATAAGAGCCCTGCTGAGGTTTGGAGCCCTGGGCGGCCTGACTGCCAAGTTTGGAGCTGGCCTAGAAGCCCAGCACCTACCCTTCCCTTCCTGCCACTTGGGCAGGCCCAGCCTTTCTGCTCAGCTCTTCTCCCTCCTCCCAGGCCCAGCACTGCCTCTGTGGGCCCCCATGAGGTCAAGAGCTTATGGTAGGTAGGGAGTGCCTGCTAGGGGAGCTATCAGTTCTTGGAGCTGCCGAGGAGAGGCCAGGGTGGGGCCCCTGCCTGGTCGTTATAAACAGAGTCAGTTCCTGTTTGTCCTCCCCTCTGTGCAGTGCCCAGGGAGAAGGGGTGGCCCCAGGCAAACATCCGGAGGTGTGTCCCTGGCCCCCTTTCCTTGGGGATTTATGGGTGGGAGGGCAGGAGCCCAAGCTTCGGAGGACATCGCCAGCACCTGTGCTGCTAGCTGGGTCGGCCGCCCATCCTCCAGGCTACTCCCAGCAGTACCAGGCATCCCGGACCTCAGGATCTGCCCTACTCTCCACCCTCTGGGCTTATCAAAGAGTCACAAGGCTGATCCTGTTCCTGTGGCTATGGGATCTGCCTAGTGCCCCAAAGTGGGGAGGGAGTGGGATGGGCAGGGACACAAGTTCATGATGAAGGGCATAGGGCCAAAGGGGGTGGGGGGACCTATGGGAGGACAGAGAGGCCGGAGGACATAGGATGCAGATCTGGAGTGACAGTAGGCAGCGTGGAGAGATGGGGACAGTCGGGATGTGTGGATGACCCTAGGAGCTGGGCCTGGAAAACAGTAAGAGAATAGGTTAGGGTCACCAGGGGGTGGGCACACCTAGAAGGCTGTGACGGAGGGGTGGGCAACATTCTGGGCACTGGCATTGGGCTCAGAGAAGAGGCTGGACAGAGACAAAAGAGCCCCTCTCCCCTGCCCGCCCTCCATCCCAGGCCCCAGGGGAAGCAGGGAAACTGGGGCAACCCCGGGGGCCATGGTCAGGCCTGGCTCTGACCACCCACTGGCCTCTTGGGACCAATTGAGACAGGTTGGCTGTTGGGTCCCCACCTGCCTTCACTGGGGCTCCCGCTGCCAAACCAGTTCCCCTGGCTGGCTCCCACCGATGGTCCTACCTCAGGGCCTCACCTTCCCAGCTGCTCCCAGGAAAGCAGCCTGAGCCTGGAGAAGGAGCAGGTGTGGAGGGGCCACATGGATCTGCACATCCTCCATCCTCTCACTAGAGGCATAGGGCTAGGTGCTATGCCAGGTGCGGGGTAGCCAGCTGAGAACAACACAGAAACTACACCTGCGTATGCCCTCATCCATTGCCATCCACGCTTCCCCTCATCCAGGAAGCCTCCCTGCTGCCCACCCTGACATCCCTCCAGGGTCCCGTGCTCCCACCACTCAGCCCTGACCACTCTGGGCTGCTGCTGCATGGGGACAGGTCTGTGCCCCACGAGAACTTCCCATGAGGTCAAAGGCTGGCTGGGTGACTACAGTGGCCACAGAGGAAGCCCATTGCTAAGTGATTACTGAATGAATGAATGAATGAGTGAATAGACGCATTCTTCCCATTTTACAGATAAGTAACCACCTGACACCCTCAGAGAAGAGGTCACCTGCCTGAGGGCACTTCTTTTTTTTTTTTTTTTTTTTTTTTTTTTGAGACAGAGTTTCGCTCTTGTTACCCAGGCTGGAGTGCAATGGCACGATCTCGGCTCACCGCAACCTCCTCCTGGGTTCAGGCAATTCTCCTGCCTCAGCCTCCTAAGTAGCTGGGATTACAGGCATGCGCCACCACGCCCAGCTAGTTTTTTGTATTTTTAGTAGAGACGGGGTTTCACTATGTTGACCAGGATGGTCTCGATCTCTTGACCTCGTGATCCACCCGCCTCAGCCTCCCAAAGTGCTGGGATGACAGGCTTGAGCCACCGCGCCCAGCTGGGCACTTCTATCTCACCAGCATCAGACCAGGTATGTGCAACCCCAGAGCCCAGGCCTGGAACAGCTGGGATGGGGGCTTCCAGGAGAGCAGGACCTGGGCCCCTCCTCCACAGGCACTGCGAGGACCGCCCCAGCCATCACAGTGGCCCCCACAGACAGACCCTCCACATATGCCCAGCTTCACCCCAAGCTCTTTACTCCCAGTCACGCACTACCCCTCACAGCAGCCCTGTGGTGGTTCATCCACAGCACAGAGAGGTGGGTACTTGCCCAAGGTCACAGCAGCGTGTTTGGAGAGTGAAACTCTGGCTGCCTGGCTCCCCGTCCCATCTTTCTCCCGGCTCTCTGTGTGACGCCTCGACCAGCATATCTCCCCTTTGCCGTTTTGTGTTTTGTTTTTTGTTTTGAGACAGAGTCTCGCTATGTCGCCCAGGCTGGAGTGTGCAGTGGCTCAATCTCAGCTCACTGCAACCTCCAATTCCCCGGTTCAAGCAATTCCCCTGCCTCAGCCTCCCAGATAGCTGGGATCACAGGTGCATCCCATCATGCCCCGCTAATTCTTATATTTTTAGTAGAGATAGGGTTTCACCATGCTGGCCACGCTGGGCTCGAAGTTGGGGTGGTAAGGAAAGGAGTCCTTGCTGCTCTGAGACCTGAAGGAGGGGAGGGGCAGGCCTGTGCAGACACTAGAAAGTGAGCTCCAGGCAGAGGGAACAGTCCCTGCAAAGGCCCTGAGGCCTCCAGGGGAGGAGAACAGAGAGGCGACGGGGCCTTGTGGGCCGGTAAGACACAGGCAGGAAGGTTCTGAGCAAGGGGACATGGCCCCTCTGGCTGCGTCTGCCATCAAAACTGCCCTCTGGCTACATCTGCCATGCAGATGGGATAGGGGGTGAGCAGGGAGACGGGAAGGAGGCTGCTGTCTCCTGTGGGTCCTGGTGGAAGATGAGGGTGGAAGGGACAGGTTGGGGCAGAGGAGGAAGATGTGGGCAGGCTCACTGCTGCCACTCAGCCACCATGATTCCCTCGCGCAATCCGCACTGAGACCCCGGAACCATGTTTCGGAAGAGGAAGAAGCAGGTGGCAATCTGTGCACCATCCAACTTTGAGCACTGCGTGCACAAGGGCTTCAACCAGCATGAGCAGAAGCTCACTGGGCTGCGCACCAGTGGCAGAGGTTGATGGAGGAGTCGGCTCGCCAGCCCAAGCCCCTCATCGACCCTGCCTGCATCACCTCCATCCAGCCCAGGGCCTCAAAGATATGCAGCACCCACCACCACCTCCCTCAGCCCGCCACCACCCCGAATGGCCTGGCCCTCACCCCACACTCGACCCTATAACCAACACCTTCTCAATTACACGGAAAAAGAGATGCAGTCTCAGCTTCCACCCTGATCCTGGGTCCAAGGCTGGCCCTTCACCGACCCTCCACCCACTGCCTCCAAGTTCTGAGAACCCCATGCCACTCAACCTGAGGCTTCCATGACCCATCTGACAGTCCCCACACCAGCCTCCAACCTGAGCCTCATACCCTGGGCAGTATGCTCCTGTCCCTGGACCACACCCATCCCACCCTTGAGCCTTTCCAGAGCTCCTGGCAGTGGGGGACAGACCCATTCCCACAGGGTGACAGTCCCCAGTGCTGAGGACTTGGATTGGGGAGCCAGGAGGAGGTAACTGACCCAGACCAGGGGTCCAGGCAAGCTTCTGGGAGGAGGGGACACCATGGCTGAAGAGGAGGAGGAGGAGGAGGAGGAGGAGGAGGAGGAGGAGGAGGAGGAGGAATGGCCGCAGATTCAGGGGACGCTGAGCTTTCACGTAGGAAACCACCCCTGCGGAACACTGCGGACTTTTTGGTTGTGGGTTTTATTTTCCTGCCATCTAGAGCAAAATGGCAAGGTTGGGATTTGAACCAACGTCTGTTTCCAAGCCCCATGCTCTTAATCCCTCTCCTGCCTCCACGTGAAACTATAAGAGTTGCAGAGCTGGTGTCTGGGTGTGGCCGGCATGAGGCTGGCCTGGCAGGAAACTGTGCTGGACCTCGGGAAGCCAGCCTCAGAGCCTGGACTCTCTCCCGTGGTCGGTGGGAACCGGGAAGGGTTGCAGGCCAGGGGGAGCTTGCCAGGTTTGTTTCCAGGGGGTGTAGATGGGTGTGCCTGGACTCACCTCTCCCGGTGCCCAACCCAGCCTGGCAGGGAGGAGTGCCAAGACCCACAAGTTGGCCATAGACACAAGTACAGCCTCAATTTGGTGACCCATGGAAGGGTCCGTGTGGCATACGCAGGGAGCTTTTGAATACCTTGACTTCTTTGCCACCACTTAAAAAGTGACAGACTTCACTTTGAAAGCTGTTGGATTCTGGTGACAGACCAGCTGGAGCTGAGTGGCAGCTGCCTCCACAGGTGTGGCCCTGGCTCTTGTGGGCCACAGGCCGCACATGACACCCTCTGCTCCACGCCCTTCCTGGCTCTGTGGCCACTAGCATGTGTCTCCAAAATCCCAGCCCCTACCTGGCTCACCAGATGAGAGGCCTGGCTGTGACTGTCCCACCAGGAAATAGGGCACCTGAATTCACACACAGTGCCTCGTGGCCAGTGCTGACCTGGAGCCCCATGGGTGCTTGTGTTTGCTGCCCTTGGCCAGGACCCAGGTCTCCCAGGGCCCTCTCCACCACCTGTCTTTTGTTTCATTTTAAGACAGAGTTCCGCTCTATCTCCCAGGCTGGAGTGCAGTGCCGCTGCGATCTCAGCTCACTACAACCTTCACCACCCAGGTTCAGGCAATTCTGCAGTCTCAGCCACCTTCCTACCTCAGCCTCTGGATTAACTCCCAAGGGATTACAGGTGCCTACCACCATAGCCAGCTAATTTTTGTATTTTTAGTGGAGACGGGGTTTCATCATGTTGGCCCGGCTGGTCTGGAACTGCTGACCTCAGCTGATCCTCCTGCCGTAGGCCTCCCAAAGTGCTGGGATTACAGGCACCCACCACCATGCCCAGCTATTTTTAGTGGAGACTTTTTCACCACGTTGGCCAGGATGGTCTTGAACCCTGACCTCAGGTGGTCCTCTCACCTCAGCCCCCCAGAGGTGTTGAGATTACTGGGTTGAGCCATTGTACCCAACCTCAACCCCCGTTCTAACAGCAAAGTCCGGCCTTGTGTCCACTTTGCTTTTCTGGGGCCGCTGGGTAGGACCCGGGCTCCGACAGACAGCCATGGCCAGGAGAGATGGGGCAGCAGAAGGCCACAGGTTTTGGGGGATCAGTCTTTCCTGCACATTAGAGACAGGTGTCCAGCTGCAGAAGCCTGGCAGCCTGGGGAAGGTCCCTGTCAGCAGGACCACTGTTCTCAGCTCACTGTGGCCCCTGCACAAGCACCTCATCATTCCGTGGTTTAGCAAAAGTTCACTTAGCCCCTGCTGTGCGCCAGATGCTTATAGGTGCTGAGATATAGTGGGACCCGAAGGAGACAGGAAAAAACAATCCCTGCCCCCAGGAGCATGCACTGGACAGAGCCAGGAGCAGACAGATGCCTGCGTGCTCCAAGTCAGCCGCTGTCAGGTGATCTAGGTGGAACACAGGCAGGGCAGGGGCTGGCATTTTAGATGGGTGGCGAGTGGAAGCTTGAGCAAAGACCTGAAAGAGTGGAGAGAGCCACAGGGACCCTGAGAGCTGCTGTTCCAAGCAGAAAGAGCAGCCAGCAGAGGCCTGGAGCAGGGCAGGAGGGGGCGGAGCAGCAAGAACACCTGTGTGCCTGGAAATGGAGCAGGGGCAGAGTGGACGTGTATGACACAACTCAGACCATGGAGAGTGGGGACGGTAGAGACTTGGAATGCACTGGACGCCCTGCCTGGTTTCCACATGGGTTTGTATTTGGCACCTGGCTCCTGGAACCCCACTGACCTCTACTTTGGGGCCAGGCCTTTGTGACTCTCCCTGTCCTCCACCCCTTGTCCTTTATGGGAGCAGAGAGTCTGGTTTGGGGCTCATGAACACTGGCTCTGACAGGGGAGGAAGTGCCAGACCAGGCCGGGCCACAGCGTCCGGTAATTTGTAGCCTTCGGCCTGCTTATGGGGTGCGTCAGCTTCTGCCCTCCTTCCCTTCCACCCCAGAGGGCACGACTGTGCCGCCCATCTGGGGAACAGGAGAAAAACAAGGGGTGCCTCTCTGGGGTCCCACCCAGCCCAGGGAGGCAGCAGCCTGGCCGTAGCCATCACTCCTCTGACCCTGCAGCTGCATCGCAGCGGGGGAGGGGCCACCGCCCATGCCATCCTTACTCCACAGTATCTCATTTTGTCTCTCTCTTATCTCTCTGTGTGTCATGCCATCCTGTCCCTGTGTTGGATGCCCATTCTGTGTCCCCCACTTCTTGCTGCGCCCCCACCCACCATTGCCCGGGACCCCAGACCATCATGTGGGGCAGCAAAGGTACCAAAAATGGGGCCCTCATGCTACTTCTGGGTGAGTTTGAGAACATGTCGGTGACGCGCTCCAACTCTCTTTGGAGAGACAGCCCTCCACCGCCCGCCTGTGCCCGCCAGGAAAATGGAATAATGGAGGAGCTGGCCACCACGGCCAGAGTGGTCCTGGGGAAAGCAGGCAGTCGAGGCCAGATCACCAGTCAGTCAGGCAGATGGCAACAGTGGTGACAGGTGACAAGCGGGGCCAGAGAAAAGGCCCAAGTCTTCCAGGGAGGGCTCAGGGGACCCCCCTTTCTCTGGGACTTACATCGGCACCCCTCAGCCTGTTGGTCTGGCCAGTGGGGTGAAATTGGCAGCTGGCTGGCCCTTAAAAACCTATCAGAGGGCTGACACCAACCACCCATGCCGGGGTGCAAAGATAACCCATCAGCCACCCCAGGGCCTCCAAGGTCCCCTAACTGTTGCTCTCCCATCCCCACCTTCCAGCCCTGCCAGACCCACTGTACATCTAATCCTGACCACCAATGTGTCTGTCTCATCACTGGGCACCAAAGAAAACCAATGAAGGTGTTTAACTCAACGTGTCAAGCTCGAGTCTCTTGACAGGATACACCCATCAGGCATGTGGGGGGGAGGGGGAGGGGGGGACAGAGTGAAGGAGGGAGGGAGGGAGGGAGGGGGAGAGAGGGGGAGAGAGAGAGACAGAGAGAGAGAGAGAGGAAGAGAGAGAGACAGAGACAGAGATGAGAGACACAGAGAGTGTGTGTGTGTATGTGTGTGGGAGAGAGAGAGAGACAGAGGAAGAGAGAGAGAGAGAAACAGAGACAGAGACAGAGAGACAGAGACAGAGAGAGATGAGAGAGACACAGAGAGTGTGTGAGTGAGAGAGAGAGAGAGAGAGAGAGAGAGAGAGAGAAGGAATGCGCCACACTCTGAAATTGAATTATGAGTCCCTTATTTTAGCCGGAAACAGAGGGGTGGCCAACGCCCAAAATTCTCTCGGCCACGAAGAAACAGTTAGGGGGTTTTCTATACCCTAGTTTGAAAAGGGAGGGGGAAACCTAGCTGATGCAAATTTTTCACAAAAGCAAAGTAAGCAAAAAGTTAAAAGATAAACCAGTACATGAGAAATTAAACAGTACCAGGCACAAGGGCTAGAGCTGTCATAAAAAGACATACAACTTATAGATATGAGGGCTCTGGGTACTCGACAGCACCTGCAGTCCCAGGCTCTGCTGGTGCCGCTGTACTCGGCCTCTTATCAGCAAATGCACTCAGGGATGCGCCCGCTGTTGTCCTGCCCCACCTACATACTACAGTTGCATACTTAATGAGGGGAATAACTGAAACGAAGAAGCTAAGATGGAGTCTGTCTGGCACAAGAAGCTAACATGAGGATTGAACAGCTCTTAGCTAAGAAAGAGAGTCAGTTTTGCTGGGCGCGGGCCTCGCGCCTGTAATCTAGGCATTTTGTGAGGCCGAGGTGGGCGGATCACCTGAGGTCAGGAGTTTGAGACTAGCCAGGCAAACATGGTGAAACCCTGTCTCAAAAAAAAAAAAAGAAAGAAAGAAAGAAAGAAAGAAAGAAAAAAGAAAAGAAAAGAAAAGAAAAAAAGAGAGAGAGTCAGTTTAAGCCAACAAAAATCAGATTATGAGAGAGAAAGAGAGAGAGAGAGAGAGAGCTGAGAGGTCATTTTTTTGTCATTTTCTTTTGGATGTTTGCCTCAGAGAGCTAGGAATGCGAATGTTTTCAGTCAGAAAGTTTGTATTTACTTTCAGAAACTGAACAACCGATGCATCTGTCTCGGGAACTTGGCAGATTATCTGATGTTAGGTCAAACGCATAATTGTTTCTTCGGCAGATTCGTATCAGTAACTTGAAAATAAGCTACGAAGAAAAGACGATTGTTCCTTAAATTTAGTTCGCCTGTCTTTAAAAGAACATTAAATGTAACCATTTTGTTGGATCGAGGTATTTCTTTTGGAGCATAAAATGTATGCTGTCGATGACCAATAAATATAAAATATGGTCATTGGAATCAGCTCCGCACCATGGTATGCATTGTTACGAATAGCGTGCACCTGATTATGTATAGCAGTGTAGCCTCAATTATACCTAAAAGTAATTGAGTAACCAGTATGCTTTGCCTTCTTTCCAGACTTAAAATACCTTTTGTCATAGGGGATTGGTAGTATCAGCTTGTGGAGCAATGTCTTTGAATCTAGTTTTCAGTGATCAGAAGCAGCGGTTGTTTGCGTGCGTGAATGGAAGGATGATCACTGTAAATGTACCGAAACCACCGTATTTCAGAAATTTTTACTACGTATTTTTCATCTGCAGTTTCTCCAAAGGGCTATGGATTATTCAAAGTGTCAGATCCTTGCATACTTCTGTGACACCCCTGTCCGTCTTTTCTCTTTCCTTAACCAAAGTGTTAGGTGTGACTGCCACAACGGTCATGTTTTCCAGTAAACCGGAAGTATGTGATGATTTGACACTTACGTTTGTATACCAAATTTCACCACCTAAACGTCGTGTTCACATGTTGATTCCTCAAGAATGAAATGAAGGTACTACGCTGAAGTATATTTTGTAGAGAAATGTCAGATATAGGTGAAGGGGAGGAAGGCAGCAAAACACACTGGCATGTGTGAACCTATGCAACAATCTTGCATGTTTTTCACATGGTACCCCAAAACATAAAGTGCAATAAAATATACATACGCACGCGCGTGCACACACATACACACACACACACACATATATGTATGTATACATATATATAGTAGAAACTTGTAATGTTGAGCAACATTTTAGCATGCTAAGTTTCCTTAGCTATATGAATTTTCGCATGTTTGAGAGAGGTCAGTAAAGAAAATACAACAGGCCGGGCGCGGAGGCTCAAGCCTGTCATCCCAGCACTTTGGGAGGCCGAGGCGGGTGGATCACAAGGTCGAGAGATCGAGACCAACCTGGTCAACATGGTGAAACCCCGTCTCTACTAAAACTACAAAAAATTAGCTAGGCATGGTGGCGCGTGCCTATAATCCCAGCTACTCAGGAGGCTGAGGCAGGAGAATTGCCTGAACCCAGGAGGCGGAGGTTGTGGTGAGCAGAGATCGCGCCATTGCACTCCAGCCTGGGTAACAAGAGCGAAACTCGGTCTCAAAAAAAAAAAAAAGAAAGAAAATACTACAAAAAAGAAGAAGGAGAAGAAAAAGAAGGCCTTATTGCTGTACCCGAGCGAGTCAAAGAATGCACCACACTCTGAGATTGACGCCGCAAATTCTCTCGGCCCCTCAGAAAACGTTAGGTGGTCTTTTATACCCTAGTTTTTAAAAGGAAGGGGGAACTTAGCCGAAGCAAATTTTTCACAGGAGCAGAGTAAGCCAAAAGTTAAAAGATAAACTAGGACATGAGAAATAAAACGGCGCCAGATGCGAGGGCTTTACCCTCGCATCACAAAAGACATACAACTTACATAGGTCACGGGGGCTCTGGGCACTGGACAGCACCTGCCTGCATTCCCAGGCGCTGCTGGTACCACTTAACTCGGCCTCTTATCAACAAATGCATTCCGGGAGGTGCCCCAGTGCCAGCCCGCCCCAGGTACATACTCTGGTTACGTACGGAAGGGTGGGAAAATAACTAAAATGTAGAAACTAAGATGGAGTCTGTCCAGCTCAGGAAGCTACCAGAAAGCCTGAACGAGCTTTTAGTCTGAGAAAGAGAGAGTTAGTTTTAACTGGCAAAAAGCAGGTTATCACGTTATGAAGTGCAGTTGACATCAACCGGCTGTCACTCTACCTCGAGCAATCCACAAAAGCGCTAGTCAACAACAGGAGGAAAACAGCAGCTAACACGTCCCGAGGAAAAGGTATGCCTTCCTAGAATTCCGTGCCAAGGCAGGCATCGCCTGCGGTAATCCTAAGCGAGCAAAGTCTGACTTTTTAGATAGCATTTCTGTGTTGGGCAAATTCTACTGTGGCCCAGGGCATTCCCATTTTGCAAAGATGCTGGCTGGGAGAAGGAGAAAATAAGACATCATGATAAAAGGTGATTGAGACCCAGCCAAGATGAAGCTTTCCTAGGGAGGGAGGCCCGAGGAGTGAACGGGGTGAAAAAAAACCCCACCACCACAGTCCAGCCCGCCCACCCGCTTGCCCACGCGGACCAAAGGCTGTGCCATCGCCCGCAGCTGCCTCTGGGGAAGTGAGACCCTGCTCCACCCCCACCCCCCCATCTTCAAAACCAGTGGCCACTGAGTGAGGTGAGGCCTGGCGATCACCGATGCAAATGTCAACCGGTAAAGGGTGGGGGGAGGGGAGAGGAGATGGAGGCCCACCCGGCTGGCTCCAGAACGTTCCCAGCTCACAAAGGCACGGATTCGGAGTAAAGGGGCGGGGGAGGGGGCTTACAAAATAAACCAACTCCTCATAAAGCCCAAGTGGAAGAGTCTGTGTGCATGAAAGACACCAACAAACAAACACAAAGTGCTGATAAAAGAACAATAGGGCCCCCACCGGGGTGGAGGTTCCCTAGGCAACAAGGGAGAGAGGGAGGGGCCTCCAGATGGGAGGAAGAGAAACCGGTTGCCCCAGGCTCCGTGAAGTGGTCGGGCAGACCTCCCTCCGCGCCACCTCGATTTTCCATCCCAGTGGCCGCTAGGTGATGCCCGAAGACAACTGATGCTTGCAGGCGTCAGCACGGAAAAGAAGGGAACCGTGGATCGCTCTGGGTCGGGGTGGAGGTTGAGGAGGCGGAGGCGGGGGCGGGGGCGGGGGCGGGGGGCGGGGGGCGGGGGGCGGGAGGGGGCGGCTCAGGCACGCCGCGTCGCGTCGCCGGCCTCTCCCCGATCCCTCTCGGACCAAGTCGTTTCTGGGCCCAGGGAGTTCTCTCGGGTGATGCCCGCCTGCAACTAGTTGACCAGAGCCCCCAGGGGACACGGCCTAGGCACCCGCCCATGGGTTCATCGGGAACTTCAATTCCGCTAGAGAGGAGGGAGAGGAGACCGGGGGTGGGGGCGTGTGGACGGACGCTAGGGGTGGAGATGGGCCCTATCTAAGATGGATGTCCGGTCCATAGCGTTTCCGAGTGGACTGCAGACCCACCACCTCAGAGTGGCAATACCTGTGACAGGGAAACGAAGGTCCGTGAAATCCACGCTCCCGGACACAGCGTGGATTTCACGGGGAGAAGAAGACAGCTTGCAGCACGTTCCCTCCTGCCCCGGGGTCAAGTTTTCACTCCCAAAGTTTGCATTGCTTCCCCCCACCCCCACAAATTTCCGCTCCCGCTCTCGCTGTCGTTGCCCAGGCTGGATGAAGTGCAGTGGTGCGATCTCGGCTCGCCGAAACCTCCGCCTCCTGGGTTCCAGCGATTCTCCTGCCTCAGCCTCCCGAGTGGCTTGGGATGACAGGCACGTACCACCGTGCCCGGTTAGTTTTGTATTTGTAGTAGAGACGGGGTTTCTCCGAGTTGCCCCGGCTGGTCTCGAACTCTCGACCTCATGTGATCCACCCACCTCGGTCTCCCAAAGCGCTGGGATGACGGGCATGAGCCACCGCGCCCGGCGGCCTAGTATGCGTTTCTGAATCGTGTTCACCAGAGTCCACCCTCTGGTGAATCAGCCAGGAATCTAGTTCGGCGAATCCCAGAGCACCCACATCTGACCTCTAAGATCGGAGTCCACACACTACGCAGGGCTCCACGCGGCGTCTCACCACGAGAACACCACTGCCGTCCCAGCCCAGTAGCGATACAGTGGCCACGTCTTAGAAATCACTCACACCAACACACCGTGATAGGTCCTATGTCTAGAAATGTATGCCACGGTCATGAGCTTTCTTCCGTTGTTTTTTTTTTTTTTTTTTTTTCCCCCCTGAGACGGAGTCTCGCTCTTGTTACCCAGGCTGGAGTACAATGGCGCGATCTCGGCTCACCGCAACCTCCGCCTCCTGGGTTCAGGCGATTCTCCTGCCTCAGCCTCCCGAGTAGCTGGGATTACAGGCACGTGCCACGATGCCCAGCTAATTTTTTGTATTTTGAGCAGAGACGGGGTCTCACCATGTTGACCAGGACGGTCTCGATCTCTCGACCTCGTGATCCACCCGCCTCGGCCTCCCAAAGTGCTGGGATGACAGGCTTGAGCCACCGCGCCCGGCTATGGGCTTTCTTCCTTAGCGCCTCCACGATGGGTTTCGCTAGGTAAGACTTTCCTTAACCGTTTATTTTTCAGTGGAGGCGTTTATCAGGGAACTACGAGAAGTATAGACGCCACAAGTGACAGAGAGAAAAGTCTGAAAGACGCCCCTTCCATCCAAGTGGGAGCCTGGCCTCGACGTCCCCAAATCATACGCCGAGTGGGGAAGCCCAGCAGGGCCCTCCCCGGAGCCGAAGGTCTCAGGACCTACAGTCAGAGAAGACACACCCTGTGGAACCCAAGTCATCCCGGGGGCCTTCGTTCTGCAGGCTCCCGTGAAGACGGGTCCCAGAAACAAAACGCGTCTGGCCTATTCTCTGATTCATCTGTCTCTGACGGGTTGACGTTTCAGGCGAACCTTCAAGGGGCCAAAGGCAAAGCTCTCCCTCTGCCCCCACGTGACCTCTCCATGAGCAGCGAAGGATGAGAGCCTCCCCAGGCCCAGGTCGCCAGATACCCCGATCCGTTTCTCCCCTCCCTCCGAGTGGGATTCCACACATCCGTCTTTGGGATGGGGTGACACAAAGTCCAAGTGACTTAAGTGAGTCACTGTCGGGGGAAAAGGAAAAAAGAGCAAGCTCGCACCCTGCCACCTTTCCCTGCGGCCGGCCGGCCCTTCCTTAGGTCGTTTCTGCCATGGATTGACTCCATCGATCCCCTCTCCCCGTGAGCACGGTGGCTCCCGCCCGTCATCCCAGCACTTTGGGAGACCCAGGAGGGCGGATCACTTGAGGTCAGGAGTTCGAGGCCAGCCTGACCAACATGGCGAAACCCCATCCCTACTGAAAATAGGAAAAGTGGCCGGGCGTGGTGGTGCGCGCCTATCATTCCAGCTACTGAAGGCTGAAGCAAGAGAAAAGGAGACTCTTCCAGCTCCACCGCGTCCCCCAACCCCCAGCCGCAGCAGCCAGCCTTCCTGTGGGGCGGCGCCTGCAAAAGCTTCCGAATGAACGGAGAGGAGCCCGAGGCGGTGGAAACCATCCCCTCCGCCTCCCGAAGGGGAACAGGGCTTTCTGCATTTGAATGGGGCCCTAGAAGGCGGCACCGCTGCTGCTTCCAAAGCAGCACAGAGCGAGACTCCATCTCAAAAAGAGAAGAATGAAAAAAAGAAAACAATATTCGCACGCCCGTTGCGGTCAGAAATCAGTCCCCGGAGACCAGGCACAGTGTGGCTGGAGCCCATCCATCATCCCAAAACTCTGAGACGCCGGGTCAGGAGGATTGCAACGAACCGATGAGACCCTGTCTGTAGAAAACATTTAAAAACGGACCTGACTGGTCAACGTGGTGAAACCCCGTCTCTACTAAAACGACAAAAACATTAGCCGGGCATGGTGGCACGCGTCTGTAATCCCAGCTACTCGGGAGGCTGAGGCAGGAGAATCGCCTGAACCCAGGAGACGGAGGTTGCGGTGAGCCGAGATCGCGCCATCGCACTCCAGCCTGGGTAACAAGAGTGAAACTCCGTCTCAAAAACAAACAACAAAAAACCACGGATCTGAAAGCTGGGCGCAGTGGCTCCCGCCTGTCATCCTAGCACTTTGGGAGGCTGAGGTCGGTGGATCACCTGAGGTCAGGAGTTCAAAACCAGCCTAGCCAACACGGTGAAACCCCATCTTTAAAAAACAGAAACAAACCAAAAAACAAAACAAAACAAAAACCGACCTGAGGGGCCGGGCCTGGTGGCTCACACCTGTCATCCCAGCACTTTAAGAGGCCGAGGCGGGCGGATCACCTGGGGTCGGGAGTTCCAGACCAGCCTGACCAACTTAATGAAATCCCGTCTCAAATGAATGAATGAATGAATGAATGAATGAACGAACGATCTTGGCACAGTGGCGCACGCCTGTGGTCCCAGGTACTCTGGAGGCTGAGGCGGAAGAATCTCTGGAGCTAAGGAGTCTCTAGACTGCAGTGAGTGAGTGAGTGAGCTACGATGACACCACTGCACTCCAGCCAGGGTGACAGATTTATTTAAATCAATAAAATCATTGGAAGGAGCTCTCTCTTTCTTACTTTCAGTGGGTGTGTCTCTCTTTAGGCCAGGTGAAAAACAAGAGAGAGAGAGAGAGAGAGAGAGAGAGAGAGAGAGCGAGCGAGCGCGAGCGCGAGCGCGCGCATTCCGACCATGAGGACCCAGACATGGTGTTTGATGATTTGCGTCTCCGTCTGTCTAGTCGCCCATCTGTCTCTTGGTGACTGAGGATTCCACAAATGAGGACAAGCGGCATCTATTGAGCTCTTTCTTTCTCCCTCTCGTGTGTCATCTGTGTGGTGAGAAAAGGGGGGAACAATAGGCTCTGATGGGAAGTCGTCCTCACGTCTGAGGAAGCTAAAGGCAAGCTGCTGACTGGAAGAAGGGCATCCTAGGTGACACTCTCATACCCGGGCACCCTAGAAATGCATCTTACAGTTTTCATGTTTCATGCCGGGGCTATGTATCCCGTAAGTCAACCGACCCCTACCTACACCCAGGAAGAACAGCACAGTCCCCGGTGGTCCAGTCTCGTCCCATCCGGCCCTCCCAGGCCATCTGGTGAAACTCTCGCTGGCAAATTTGAAAGCGGCCTCCATGCGGTTCTCCTGGGGAGGAGGCTCCTGGCGGGCCTTTTGGGCCTCCCGCGAGGACTTAGCACGGAAAACCCCAGGTCTAACCAATCCCACCCACCCACTCACTCACTGCAGCTTGCTCGCTGGCTCCCTCCCTCCCTCCCACTGGTCCAAGGTACACCCTGGGAGGCGGCCAAAGAAACTTCCACTGCGTGCTTTTTGTGTTTCTCTTTATTTTTCAAATCGTTTCCATCTTTCAAGAGATGCTCTTTTGAAGGGGAAAGTCTCACGGAGTATGAAAATTTGTTGTAAGAACAGAGGTTCCCAACACAGCTAAGCAGCAGCAGCTTCCATCACATAACCTCGCAAATAGAACAGGAACACCAAGGATACTGAAGTTGAAACAGGCCAAGGCCGGGCGTGGTGGCTCACGCCCGTAATCCAAGCATTACGGGAGGCCAAGGCGGGCGGGTCACCTGAGGTCGGGAGTTCAAGACCAGCCTGACCAACACGGTGAAACCCCGTCTTAAAAAAATAAATACATACAGTAAAATAAAAAGAAATAGTCCATAAGGTCGAGGCCAGCCAGGCTGCGCAACCGAGCAGCATGGGGTGGGAAGGTGAGCCCAGCTTACGAGAGAGAGAGAGAGAGAGAGAGAGAGAGAGAGAAATTAGAAGAAGAGGAAGAAGAAGAAGAAGAGGAAGAGGAAGGAGGAGGAGGAGGAGGAGGAGGAGGAGGAGGAGGAGGAAAGTCAGGCAGTCGATATGGGGGACGCCGAGCCAGAGACATATGCCAGAAAGCCTCGGGAGGCCGAGGCGGAAGGATCACGAGGTCAAGAGATGAGCGCCATCGTGGCCCACGTGGTGAAACCCCGTCTCTACTAGGAGGAAAAGTAGCCAGGCGTGGTGGCAGGTGCCTGTAGTCCCAGCTGCTGTGGAGGCTGAGGCAGGAGAATCGCTCGAACCCGGGAGGTGGGGGTTGCGCCTGCTGGGCAACGGAGAGAGAGACTCCGTCCAAAAAAAAAAAGCAGGTGCACACGGCCAACGCCAACGCTTTCTCCACTATATAAAACCACCATCAGAGATCAGGCACACCACCCTCGATGGGGCTTGGGGCACAGGAGAGAAAAGGCCGGATCGGGGTCGTGAGTTGTGTGTGCAAATTGGCTTTGTTTGCAAGGCCCGTACTATCAAGTAGGCATCCGGGCCGGAAACACGGACTGGAAAGGAACACACAGGACAAACACGACCAGGCCCGTTCCATGTTCACGTCTGTCATCGCAGCAGTCTGAAAGGCCGACGTGGGAGGATGGCTGGAGCGCAAAAGTTTGAGATCATCTCGAGCAGTCAGTCGACATCACCTCCACCTGTGGAAATGATCATCATCAGCCTCAGCATCAAAGTTTAAAGAGAAATATACGTGTCCAGAGTGCGGACCACAAAGCGAGACCACATGCCTACTAAGAAGGTGATCGATAGCTAAGACAGACAGACAGACAGACAGACAGGCAGGCAGGCAGGCAGGCAGGCAGGCAGGCAAATAGAGATTGAGTCAGGCGCAGTGACTCAGGGCTGTAACAACAGCACTGTGAGAGGCCAAGGCAGGCGCATGCATCGCTGGAGAGGAGGAGTTCCGGACAAGGCTGGGCGACGTGGCGGAACCCCAGACCCCATCTCACATACCTACCTACATGAAAACCAATGCAATAGTTAACCCCTGTGGTGGCGTGGCGCATGCGCGTAGTCCCAGATAGTGGGGACGGGAGGGACCAGAGGAGGGATGATGGCTTGGTCCAAAGCGTTGAGGCTGGAATGATCCCGGGGCGTCAGAGCGAGCGACACCCTGCCTTTAAAGAGAGACAGACAAGGCAGGAGGGAGGGAGGGAGGGAGGGAGGGAGGGA
>NW_027412495.1:97500-107964 GCF_048565385.1 Saimiri boliviensis
ACCGGGAAAACACGACCGCGGGATCCAACCACCACAGACGCGAGGGCGGCCCCGTGGCCCTCCTGCCCGGGACGCCGGCCGGCCCTCAGCACCACCGCGGAAGGCCCCTCACGAGCCCCCAGGCCCCACCACCGGGGGGGCCCCCAAAGCGACCTCGGCGACAAGCCGGACACCAGGGCAACATGCCCGGGACCTCATCCATCCCTGAACCCGGCCCCGCTCCGGGAGACCGGCACGCCCCACCGTGGGGACGCTCTCCCGGGCCCAGGCGGCCCGACCCGTTGCGCCGCACACGGGCGCGGCCGTCGGCACCGGCCACGGCTCGGCACGGGAGCGGGCAGAGAGCCGGCTCACAGCGGAAGGGGGTGTCTCGCGCCAGACGGGAACGCCACGCGCACCCATCGCTTAACGACGGCCTCCCCAAGGGCTGGGACGCCAGGCCCGGCCCGGCCCAGCGGGACCCTCCCCCGACTCAGAGGGGGGAGGCGCGGGCCACAGTAGGCGACGAGCGGCACTCGGTCCCCACCGCGGGGACCGGCGGACCCCTCTTCTCACCCCTCGCCGAGGAGAAGAGGGAACTCTGCCTACACACGAGCGATTTCAACCGCTCCGAGCAGCGCTACCACAACGCAGAGAGAGGTGGCAGGCCGGGGGAAGCCCGGTACCCCAAGGCACACCTCTCGGATCGCTAGAGAAGGCTTTCTCACCGAGGGCGGGTCACGCTCCACCACCCACCGGTCGCCCCTCCATCGGGCCACCCACGGAGGCGCTCAGGGACACCTGGGGAAGGGAGGGAGGGAGGGGTCTTCGGCAAGACGAGGAAAACCAGAGGCGCCCCTGGCCCCGCGCGGGAGGGGCGCACCTCGCTCGACCACCTCGACGACACCCCCTCCGACGAGCTGAGCGCCTCCTCAGGACCCACACGCAGACCCCACGGCAGCAACCGGAGGAGGGGACCCCAGGGGCTGGAACGGCACCTCACCCCTCGGCCTCGGGCACCTGAGGGACAGCCCGGAGCGCTCCAGGAGCACCGCAAAGGCCCAAACGGAGCCAACGCTCGCACCACCCCGGCGAGGGCAGCACGGCGGGCCGGCGGGACAGCCCCCCACCGCCGCGGAGAGGGGCCCGCCCCCGCAAGGCAACAACCACAGGAGGCAAGAGCGAGGGAAGCCTGCCGCGTCAGAGGACCCCGACGCCGCCCCCGCCAGGCAGAGGACGGGGGAAGCACGGCGAGGTCGAGCCGGATCCCGTAACCCCTGCGCCTCCCAAGGCAAACCCCACAGGCGGGGAGAGGAGAGGCAAGGGGCCCCCGCAGGCGGGACGAGAAGAGCGGTCCCATTCACCATGAACGGCCGTCCCTCGCCCGCCACGGATCGGTCGCGGCCCGGGAGAGCATGACGTCACCACATCGATCAGAAGGACGACCCCAGAGCGGAGCAGCAGGCAGGGATCGAGCTCACACCAGAGCCACCGAGCCGACCGGGCGGCGGTCAGCCAGCTCCGCCCTGGGGAAGGGACGGCGGACAACCCCGGGGAGAGGAGAACGCCTGACACGCACGGCACGGAGCCAAACGGGGTGGGGTTGTCGCGACCGCCCCAGGTGCCCGCAGCGGGGAGCGCAAGACGCAGGCAGACGGGAGCCCACCCGCATCGGCCTTTCCCCGCCACACCCGGTTGGGTCAGAGGAGACCCGGGCCCAGGGCGGCACCAGGGAGCCGGGACGCTCAAGCAGACGCACGAGAGGCAAGGCACACGGACCCCAGCCGGCGGCTCAAGCCAGAGCAGGGCCAGCTAGCCAGGTCACAGATACACCAGAGCACCCCCATACAGCCAGAGGCCCGACCTCTCCAGCGACAGGTCGCCGGAGGACAGCGTGTCAGCAGTAACCCGGCGGCCCAAAACGCCAACTCAGAGTGAAAGATACACCCCTCCCGGGGGCAGGGGGTCGAGGCACCGGCCACACCGCCGACTCAGAAGCGCGCGACACGGACATCTGTCCCCAAAAAGGCCACCATCGCAGCCAGACACGGAGCACCCAGGGCCGTCTGGTCGACCCCAAGACACACAGGCACACACACACACACACACACGCGGGAGCAGCAGCCGGGCCGGGGACGCCCTCCGGGTCACCGGTGCCACGCAGGGGCCGGCCCGTGCCTCCAGAGCGAGACCCTTTCGGCCGTCCCCTCACACGCGGGGGACACACGAGGGGACCGCTCTCCGACTAAGTACGCGGACTTGAAAGAAAAGTATCACAGCAGAGGGACCGCGGCCGGGCGCGGCACCCCGGGAGGATGGCGCAGGACGGCCACCGACTCCCCACGGGGACTCGGAAAAGAGATTCGGCGGGCGCCTCAGGCGGCCAGGGCCCGCGCGCGGGCCCGCCACAGGGCCGGGGAAGGGCGTCCCCGGCCACCCGCGCCACGCCCAGAGGGTCCCCGCGGGTCGCGGGTCGGGCCTCGGGAGCTACGGCGTGCTGGTCGACCCGCCCCGGCAGCCCCCACACCGCGCTCGGGCCTGGAAACTCGGCGACAGCCTTCCCCCATACAGCCCTGCACGCCCAAGCTCTGACTCACAAGTGACTCGCCAGAGCTCCGGCGCCACAGGGACAGCCCCGCTGACGGCCGCAGGCTTTCCGAAGCACCGCCTAGCTCACAGCGGGGAGAGTCCCCTCCCTCGGCAGCTGCCACCGGAGCTCCGGAACGCCAGGACAACGATATAAAAGCGGCCGCCAGATGGAGCCCGACAACCGGCGACAACCGTCCCAAACCAGTCACCAAGACAGATCCCGACGGCGGGGCGGCCGGCGGACCGCAAAACCGAAACCGTGAGTCGAGACAGTCTTCCCGAGGCCGAAAAAACACAGCCCCTCCACCCCAACCCCACAGAAACGGTCCTCCAAACGTCTCTCTGCATAGACCGAGACAGAGTCAAAAGACAAGCCCATGACGTGTGGGTATTCGGAGACGCATCTCGGAGGGAGACAGAACACACGGGGCTCGGTCGCGAGTCATTCGGGTGACAGAGAGACACAGAAGGAGGACACGTCCACAATCCACACGGGGGGAGGGGGGAGGGGGGAGGGGGGAGGAGGGAGGGAGGGAGGGAGGGAGGGAGGGAGGGGATAGAAAAAAGAGAGGTGGAGGAAGGAGAGAGGGGGGAGGAAGGAGGTGGAGAAAACAGAGAGACAGAATTCTTAAAATCTGGAGAAAACATATGATGAAAGAGAGGTGGAAAATGAAGAAAGATGAAAAAGAGAGAGAATGAGGAAAGAGATGAAGGAAAGAAGGGCGAAAGAGAGGAAAAAAGAGTATAAAAGCCAAAAAAAAAAGAAAGAAAGGAAAAAGGAAAGGAACAGAAAAAAGGAAAGAAAGAAGGGAAGGAGGGAGGGAGGGAGGGAGGGAGGGAGGGAGGAAGGAAGGAAGGAAGGAAGGAAGGAAAGAAAAAGAAAGAAACAAAGAAAGAAGAGGCTCGCGCCCTTTTCGGCGTTAGCCCACCTGCATCGAGGTGAAAATATGAATGAAAGCAAGCAAGCAAGCAAGCAAGCAAGCAGGCAAGCAAGCAAACTCCATGTTGGGGTCCCCTTGCACGAACACTCTCATGGAAGCCATCTTTCTCTTTCCTGGATTTTCATGGAAGCCTGTCTCCCCCTCCTGAACTCCATCTCTCTCTGTTCCCTTCCAATCAGTGTGGAGGCTGCTTTCCTCTCCTGGATCCCATCTTTCTGGATTCTCTCACTCAGCGTGAGACTTAGCTGTTTCTGTCTCGCTCCTCCTGTTTCTCTCTCTCTCTCTCTCTCTCTCTCTCTCTCTCTCTCTCTCTCCAAATAAATCACTTTCTACAAAAACAGAAAGAAAGAAAGAGGAAGGAAGGAAGAAAAAGACAGAAAGAGAAAATAAAATTCTGTACTAAACATAATCTGGCCTGGCGACAGAGCAAGGCTCCATCTAAAAAGAAAGACAGAGAGAGAGAGAAGAAGGAAAAAGACGGGGGGGGGGGGAAGGGGGGGGAGGGAGAGAGAGAGAGAGAGAGAGAGAGAGAGAGAGAGAGAGAGAGGGAGGGAGAGAGAGAAAGAGGCTGGGCGCGGTGGCTCATGCCTGTAGTCCCCGCACTTTGGGAGGCCGAGGCGGATGTATCAGAAGGTCAGGAGCCTGAGACCAGCCTGGCCAAAAATGTTGAAAGCCTGTCTCTACAGAAAATACAAAAATTAGCTGGGCGCGGTGGCACACGCCTGTAATCCCAGCTACTCAGGAGGCTGAGGCAGGAGAATCGCTTGAACCCGGCAGGCGGAGGTTGCCATGAGCCGAGATCGCGCCATTGCACTGCAGCCTGGGTGACAGAGTGAGAGCCTGTCAAAAAAAAAAAAAAAAAAAAAAAAAAAAAACACCGAAAACCAAAAAACAAAAACCCACAGGAAACACAGGCACAACGAAAGAAACACAGGCACAACAAAAGAAACACAGAAACAACAACAACAACAACAACAAAAACAGAAAAACAAAAAAAAAAAAAAAAGAAAAAAGAAACACAGAAACAACAAAGGAAACACAGGCACAACAAAAGAAACACAGAAACAACAAAAAACCAAAAAAACAACAAAAAAAAAAAAAAAAGAAAGAAAAAAGAAACACAGAAACAACAAAAGAAACACAGGCACAACAAAAGAAACACAGAAACAACAACAACAGCAAAAAAAAAACAAAACAAAAAAACAAAACAAAACAAAAAAAAAAAAAAAAAAAAAAAAAAAAAAAAACACAGAAACACAGAAACAACAAAAGAAACACAGAAACCACAAAGGAAACACAGAAACAACGAAAGAAACAAACAACTGGAAAAGGAAATTAGGAAGACAGAAACAAACGGAGAAAGGATAGGATTTTTTTTTTTTCTTTTTGGCTTGTAATCCTCTAAAAGCATAGTAAGGACCAGGGAGGGGCTACGACACACCTTCCACCTTACGAATCTGTTGGCCAGGATAATAAAAATATTACACTTAACATAACCCTTAAAAGTGACTATCAGCCGGGCGCGGTGGCTCAGGCCTGTCATCCCAGCACTTTGGGAGGCCGAGGCGGGTGGATCACAAGGTCGAGAGATCGAGACCATCTTGGTCAACACGGTGAAACCCCGTCTCTACTAGAACTACAAAAAATTGGCTGGGCATGGTGGCACGTGCCTGTAATCCCAGCTACTCAGGAGGCTGAGGCAGGAGAATTGCCTGGATCCAGGAGGCGGAGGTTGCGGTGAGCCGAGATCGGGCCATTGCACTCCAGCCTGGGTAACAAGAAGAGCGAAACTCCGTCTCAAAAAAAAAAAAAAAAAAAAAAAAAAAATACATGGATGCATGGACGGACGGACGGACGGACGGACGGACGGACGGTTGGTTGTAAAAGACATGCAAGGAGGTGGCGGAACACGGGAAGGCTCCACTCCTTCCTAAAGACCAGAGCAGGTGAACAGGACCATCCACTTGGGATGTCCACCATTCCAAACCACAGTGGAGGCCTTGAGGATGTCAGAGCAAGGAAGGCCCTGCCGTTATCTGTGGCACCCGACCTCGCCTGTAAATATTTCAGAAAACTGACTTGTTCGTTCATTCATTCATTCGTTCGTTGTATGCGACGGCCCCAGCTGAGACTTCCTCTCAAATAAACAAAGACGTAAGTGAATAAATGAACGTCAAAAGAAAAAGGCAAGGAAATGGCGGAGCATGGGGAAGCTCCGCCTTTTTCTAAACACCAGAGCAGATACACGGCACCATCAGGTACAGACATAGGCCATTGGGAATCTGCTGTCACCGTGCCAAATTGGCACCAAAACAGTGCACGTTTCCGAGCCATCGCCGCTATCGTCAGGTATAATGGCAGAGTCACGACCACATAGAGATCTTCCAACCCACCAACCGTGTTTCTACTCTTAGGAGCCCGGCCGGGAGAACAAACAGGGCATTTAGCAAAGCACTCATCTTACGTTCCTTGGTCTCCCGTGTCTCTCGTGAAACCTACCACAGTCAGAGTCCTTTTTCTATTCCCCCGCCCCCGCCAACTCGCAGCCGTCGACAGAGTACCAAAATAAAAGAACGGCGAACACATTTTACGCAACGAGGAGGGAAAACAACAAAGCGAAAGTCTCAGAGGTTCGTGGTACAGAATGAAGAGACTCTTTCAGAATTCACAGAAAGACACACACATGGAAGGATGGAAAGAAACAAAGAAAACAGAAAGCGAGTAAGGACGATAAAGAACAAGAAATATAAAGAAAGAGAGACAGAGATGTAAAGGGAAGAAAGATGAAAAAGAAAATAGAGACACAGAAAGAAAAAGATGATGAGAAATGAGAGAAAGTAGGGAGGAAGAAAGAAAAAAGAAAAAGAATGAAAGAGAGGGGAGAGAGGGAGGGAGGCAGGAGGAGAGACCGAGAGACCGAAGAGAGAGAGAGAGAGAGAGAGAGAGAGAGAGAGAGAGAGAGAGAGAGAGGCAGAGAGACAGAGAGAGAGGGGGGGAATGAAAGAAGTAAAAAAGAGGGCAGCACACCACGGCTCACATCTATAACCCCCACACCTTGGGAGACTCGGGTGGAAGAATCGCTCGAGGCCAGGAGTTTGAGACCAGCCCTGGCAACACAGCCAGTTCCCGTGTGTACTAAAATGTAAAAACAATTAAAAAGTTCGCCGGGCATCGTGACGGCGGGCGCCTGTAGTCCTAGCTTTTTGGGAGCCCGAGGTGGGAGGATCGCCTGAGGTCGGGAGGCGGAGGCTGCCATGGGCCTTGGCCAGACGAATGCATGCACCGCAGCCTGTTGCCTGGGCTGGTCTCGAACTCCTCGGCTCTAGCAAAGTACCCGCCTCACCTCCGAACTTGCACCCACCATATTCATCGGTCCCGGAGGTGTCCGTGACAGATTTTAGTAGGGGAGCATTCGTTCCTAAAGACCAGAGCAGATAAACAGGACCACCCGTTGGAGACGTACACCATTCTGAATCGCAGTGGAGGCTTTGAGGATTTCAGAGCAAGACCCTGCTGCTATCTGCAGATAACCACCCTTCTTTCCAGGGACAGGGTTCTCTCAGGGAACCTGTGGCTGTTAGGTAGGGTGGAAGCCAAAGGCCCAACCATGGGGCCACAACGTTACCATGTTAGCCGAACCGCTCATGACACACCGGGCATTAAGTGGGCGTGCACAGCACGCCTGTAATCCCAGCACTTTGGGAGGCTGAGACGACGGGTGGCTCACCTGAAGTCAGGAGTTCGAGACGAGCCTGGTGACCAGGGCATAACCCCGTCTCTACTAAATACACAAACATTAGCCGGGTGCGGTGGCGCGCGCCTCTAGTCCCAGCTACTCACTCGGGAGGCCGAGACGGTAGAAGCGCTTTGACTCGGGAGGCGGAGGTTGCAGAGAGCCGCGATCGCACCGCTGCACTCCAGCCTGGGCGACAGAGGAAGACTCCGTCTCAAATAATAGCAAGAGCAAAAACAGCAATAATAATAACGGTAAATTAAATGTAGAAAAACAAGGAATTACACCTAATTTGTAGTGTCATTGTTGCCTCGAAAGGCAGGAAGTGTAGGTTTGTGTCACCGTGGGTTTTCTTGTTTTGTCTTTGTTCCCGAAAAATCACTCATTCATTCATTCATTTGTTCAATTCTGTTTTATTCTATTCTATTCTGTTCTGTTCTGTTCTGTTCTGCTCTATTCTAGTCTATTCTATTCTGTTCTGATGTTTTTTTTTTTTTTGTGGTTTTTTTGTTCTGTTGTGTTGTGTTTTTTGATTTTTGTTTGTTTGTTCGTTTGTTTTCTTTTTTAAAGATGGGGCTTCTCCATGATGGTCAGGCTGGTCTTCAACTCCTGACCTCAGGCGATCCACCCACCTCGGCCTCCCAAAGTGCTAGGATGACAGGCGCGAGCCACCGCGCCCGGCTACTTTTTTGTACTTTTTGGTATTTTCACTAGAGGCAGGGGTTTCACTATGTTGACCAGGCTGGTCTCGAACTCTTGACCTCTGATCCACCCGCCACGACCTTCCAGGCAGGCGTGAGCCACCGCACCTGGCCTGTTTATTCTTTTTATCTGATCAAAGAACAACGAGGCCCAGTGGTGAGAATGGCGATTCCCTAGGCAACAAGGGAGGGAGGAACTTGGAGATGGGGGCAGGGGGCGGGGGCGGGGGCAGCGGACAAGACACAGTTGCCCCGGGCTCTGCGCAGGCGGCCTGAGCGTTCTTCCTCCATGAGGTCTCGGTTTTCAGAGTAGGTTCTTCCTTCGTGAGGCCTCGGTTTTCAGAGTAACAGTGGCCGCTAGGTGATGCCCGAGGTCTGCCAATAGAGAGTGTCAACCCGGAATGAATTGGGATCGCCCGGAGCGGGAGTGGGGGAGGGGAAGAATGGAGACCTCCCCCCACCAGAGCACAGTGGGGCCGCCGTGCCCTCCCAGGCGGTTCCCACAAGCAATCGACCAGGGCGCCGGGGAGACACAGCCTAAGTCCCCACCCATCGGATTATCTGAACCTTCCTTCCAGAGAAGAGAGACCGACTGGAAATTCTCTCGGTCAAGGTCAAAACCTAAAAGGATCCCTGGCACACCCACCAGGCCTAAGACAATTAAAAGAGAGAAAAAAAAAATATATATATATATATATTTTTTTCTTTTTTAAGACGGAGTTTCGCTCTTGTTACCCAGGCCGGAGTGCAATGGCGCGATCTCGGCTCACCGCAACCTCCGCCTCCTGGGTTCAGGCAATTCTCCTGCCTCAGCCTCCCGAGTAGCTGGGACTACAGGCGTGTGCCACCACGCCCAGCTAATTTTTTATATTTTTAGTAGAGACGTGGTTTCACCGTGTTGACCAGGATGGTCTCCATCTCTTGACCTCGTGATCCACCCGCCTCGGCCTCCCAAAGTGCTGGGATCATAGGCGTGAGCCACATGATCGCGCCATTGCACTCCGGCCTGGGTAACAAGAGCGAAACTCCGTCTCAAAAATAAAATAAAATAAAATAAAAGAGTTGTTTCAAAGTAGAAGAGCTGTTTCTGTGTTCTGGGTACATCTGTGTATTTCCGTGTAACAAAATTAGTTGTTTGAAACATGAGGATTTAAATTTTTTTTTTTTTTTTTTTAACTCCTTACATGTACAGTCCTGCGATAGACAGACCACGAGACTCGTCAGCTCAGAGTCCATGAGGCCAGAAGCTGACATCCTGCATATCGATTTAGAATGAATGACCGAATTTATTTATGTATTTATTTAGTTTGAGATGGGGTCTCGCTCTGTCGCCTAGGGTGGAAGGCAATGGCACGATCTAGGCTCACTGCAACCTTTCTGTCCCGGGTTCAAGCGATTCTTTTTGCCTCAGCCTCCCGAGTAGCTGGGAATACAGGCACGTGCCACCACGCCCGGATGATTTTTGTATGTTCTTCTTCTTCTTTCTTTCTTTCTTTCTTTCTTTCTTTCTTTCTTTCTTTCTTTCTTTCTTTTTCTTTTTTTTTTTTTTTTTTGAGACGGAGTTTCGCTCCTGTTACCCAGGCTGGAGTGCAATGGCGCGATCTCGGCTCACCGCAACCTCCGCCTCCTGGGCTCAGGCAATTCTCCTGCCTCAGCCCCCTGAGTAGCTGGGATTACAGGCACGCGCCACCACGCCCAGCTAGTTTTTTGTATTTTTAGTAGAGACGGGGGTCTCACCATGTTGACCAGGACGGTCTCGATCTCTCGACCTCGTGATCCACCCGCCTCGGCCTCCCAAAGTGCTGGGATGACAGGCTTGAGCCACCGCGCCCGGCCGATTTTTGTATTTTTAGCGGAGCCGGGGTTTCACCATGTTAGCCAGCCAGAACGGTCTCGATCTCCTGACCTCGTGATCCGCCCACCTCCCAAAGAGCTGGGATTGATTACAGGCGTGAGCTACCGCACCCGCCCGGGCTAGAATGAATTTAAACAAGCCAGTCGAACACTCTGCCGGGAAACTCTCAGGAAGACACGCGATTACAAACAAGGGACAAATCATAATGATTAATAACAATAATAATAATTGGTGTCTGTCATCCCCGCACTTTGGGAGGCCAAAGGCAGGTGGCTCCCTTGATCCCAGGCGATGGAGACCAGCCTTGGCAACATGGGGAGACCTCGTCTCCACAGAAATACAAACATTAGCCGGTTTCATAACCTGGGCTCCAAATTAATTTTTAAAAATAGATTAAAATTTTAAACAACAACAACAACAACAACAACAACAACAAATAAACGCTGCATTCTGTTAGTTTTGCTTTCTACCCTGCGAAGGACAGGGTCCGTCCTTTCTACCCTTTCTACCCTGTCTGTCCGTCCGTCTGTCTGTTTGTGACAGGGTCTCACTCTCTCTGTCGCCCAGGGTGAAGTGTCTCCAAGTAGCCGAGACTACAGACACGCACCCCGGGGTTTGGCCGTGTAGCCCCAGGTTGGTGTCGAGCTCCCGGGCTCAAGAGATCTT
>NW_027412495.1:108164-113164 GCF_048565385.1 Saimiri boliviensis
ATGTAGAAACTAAGATGGAGTCTGTCCAGCTCAGGAAGCTACCAGAAAGCCTGAACGAGCTTTTAGTCTGAGAAAGAGAGAGTTAGTTTTAACTGGCAAAAAGCAGGTTATCACGTTATGAAGTGCAGTTGACATCAACCGGCTGTCACTCTACCTCGAGCAATCCACAAAAGCGCTAGTCAACAACAGGAGGAAAACAGCGGCTAACACGTCCCGAGGAAAAGGTATGCCTTCCTAGAATTCCGTGCCAAGGCAGGCATCGCCTGCGGTAATCCTAAGCGAGCAAAGTCTGACTTTTTAGATAGCATTTCTGTGTTGGGCAAATTCTACTGTGGCCCAGGGCATTCCCATTTTGCAAAGATGCTGGCTGGGAGAAGGAGAAAATAAGACATCATGATAAAAGGTGATTGAGACCCAGCCAAGATGAAGCTTTCCTAGGGAGGGAGGCCTGAGGAGTGAACGGGGTGAAAAAAACCCCCACCACCACAGTCCAGCCCGCCCACCCGCTTGCCCACGCGGACCAAAGGCTGTGCCATCGCCCGCAGCTGCCTCTGGGGAAGTGAGACCCTGCTCCACCCCCACCCCCCCATCTTCAAAACCAGTGGCCACTGAGTGAGGTGAGGCCTGGCGATCACCGATGCAAATGTCAACCGGTAAAGGGTGGGGGGAGGGGAGAGGAGATGGAGGCCCACCCGGCTGGCTCCAGAACGTTCCCAGCTCACAAAGGCACGGATTCGGAGTAAAGGGGTGGGGGAGGGGGCTTACAAAATAAACCAACTCCTCATAAAGCCCAAGTGGAAGAGTCTGTGTGCATGAAAGACACCAACAAACAAACACAAAGTGCTGATAAAAGAACAATAGGGCCCCCACCAGGGTGGAGGTTCCCTAGGCAACAAGGGAGAGAGGGAGGGGCCTCCAGATGGGAGGAAGAGAAACCGGTTGCCCCAGGCTCCGTGAAGTGGTCGGGCAGACCTCCCTCCGCGCCACCTCGATTTTCCATCCCGGTGGCCGCTAGGTGATGCCCGAAGACAACTGATGCTTGCAGGCGTCAGCACGGAAAAGAAGGGAACCGTGGATCGCTCTGGGTCGGGGTGGAGGTTGAGGAGGCGGAGGCGGGGGCGGGGGCGGGGGCGGGGGCGGGGGCGGGGGCGGGGGGCGGGGGCGGCTCAGGCACGCCGCGTCGCGTCGCCGGCCTCTCCCCGATCCCTCTCGGACCAGGTCGTTTCTGGGCCCAGGGAGTTCTCTCGGGTGATGCCCGCCTGCAACTAGTTGACCAGAGCCCCCAGGGGACACGGCCTAGGCACCCGCCCATGGGTTCATCGGGAACTTCAATTCCGCTAGAGAGGAGGGAGAGGAGACCGGGGGTGGGGGCGTGTGGACGGACGCTAGGGGTGGAGATGGGCCCTATCTAAGATGGAAGTCCGGTCCATAGCGTTTCCGAGTGGACTGCAGACCCACCACCTCAGAGTGGCAATACCTGTGACAGGGAAACGAAGGTCCGTGAAATCCACGCTCCCGGACACAGCGTGGATTTCACGGGGAGAAGAAGACAGCTTGCAGCACGTTCCCTCCTGCCCCGGGGTCAAGTTTTCACTCCCAAAGTTTGCATTTCTTCCCCCCACCCCCACAAATTTCCGCTCCCGCTCTCGCTGTCGTTGCCCAGGCTGGATGAAGTGCAGTGGTGCGATCTCGGCTCACCGAAACCTCCGCCTCCTGGGTTCCAGCGATTCTCCTGCCTCAGCCTCCCGAGTGGCTTGGGATGACAGGCACGTACCACCGTGCCCGGTTAATTTTGTATTTGTAGTAGAGGCGGGGTTTCTCCGAGTTGCCCCGGCTGGTCTCGAACTCTCGACCTCATGTGATCCACCCACCTCGGTCTCCCAAAGCGCTGGGATGACGGGCATGAGCCACCGCGCCCGGCGGCCTAGTATGCGTTTCTGAATCGTGTTCACCAGAGTCCACCCTCTGGTGAATCAGCCAGGAATCTAGTTCGGCGAATCCCAGAGCACCCACATCTGACCTCTAAGATCGGAGTCCACACACTACGCAGGGCTCCACGCGGCGTCTCACCACGAGAACACCACTGCCGTCCCAGCCCAGTAGCGATACAGTGGCCACGTCTTAGAAATCACTCACACCAACACACCGTGATAGGTCCTATGTCTAGAAATGTATGCCACGGTCATGAGCTTTCTTCCTTTTTTTTTTTTTTTTTTTTTTCCCCCTGAGACGGAGTCTCGCTCTTGTTACCCAGGCTGGAGTGCAATGGCGCGATCTCGGCTCACCGCAACCTCCGCCTCCTGGGTTCAGGCGATTCTCCTGCCTCAGCCTCCCGAGTAGCTGGGATTACAGGCACGCGCCACGATGCCCAGCTAATTTTTTGTATTTTGAGCAGAGACGGGGTCTCACCATGTTGACCAGGACGGTCTCGATCTCTCGACCTCGTGATCCACCCGCCTCGGCCTCCCAAAGTGCTGGGATGACAGGCTTGAGCCACCGCGCCCGGCTATGGGCTTTCTTCCTTAGCGCCTCCACGATGGGTTTCGCTAGGTAAGACTTTCCTTAACCGTTTATTTTTCAGTGGAGGCGTTTATCAGGGAACTACGAGAAGTATAGACGCCACAAGTGACAGAGAGAAAAGTCTGAAAGACGCCCCTTCCATCCAAGTGGGAGCCTGGCCTCGACGTCCCCAAATCATACGCCGAGTGGGGAAGCCCAGCAGGGCCCTCCCCGGAGCCGAAGGTCTCAGGACCTACAGTCAGAGAAGACACACCCTGTGGAACCCAAGTCATCCCGGGGGCCTTCGTTCTGCAGGCTCCCGTGAAGACGGGTCCCAGAAACAAAACGCGTCTGGCCTATTCTCTGATTCATCTGTCTCTGACGGGTTGACGTTTCAGGCGAACCTTCAAGGGGCCAAAGGCAAAGCTCTCCCTCTGCCCCCACGTGACCTCTCCATGAGCAGCGAAGGATGAGAGCCTCCCCAGGCCCAGGTCGCCAGATACCCCGATCCGTTTCTCCCCTCCCTCCGAGTGGGATTCCACACATCCGTCTTTGGGATGGGGTGACACAAAGTCCAAGTGACTTAAGTGAGTCACTGTCGGGAGAAAAGGAAAAAAGAGCAAGCTCGCACCCTGCCACCTTTCCCTGCGGCCGGCCGGCCCGCCCTTCCTTAGGTCGTTTCTGCCATGGATTGACTCCATCGATCCCCTCTCCCCGTGAGCACGGTGGCTCCCGCCCGTCATCCCAGCACTTTGGGAGACCCAGGAGGGCGGATCACTTGAGGTCAGGAGTTCGAGGCCAGCCTGACCAACATGGCGAAACCCCATCCCTACTGAAAATAGGAAAAGTGGCCGGGCGTGGTGGTGCGCGCCTATCATTCCAGCTACTGAAGGCTGAAGCAAGAGAAAAGGAGACTCTTCCAGCTCCACCGCGTCCCCCAACCCCCAGCCGCAGCAGCCAGCCTTCCTGTGGGGCGGCGCCTGCAAAAGCTTCCGAATGAACGGAGAGGAGCCCGAGGCGGTGGAAACCATCCCCTCCGCCTCCCGAAGGGGAACAGGGCTTTCTGCATTTGAATGGGGCCCTAGAAGGCGGCGCCGCTGCTGCTTCCAAAGCAGCGCAGAGCGAGACTCCATCTCAAAAAGAGAAGAATGAAAAAAAGAAAACAATATTCGCACGCCCGTTGCGGTCGGAAATCAGTCCCCGGAGACCAGGCACAGTGTGGCTGGAGCCCATCCATCATCCCAAAACTCTGAGACGCCGGGTCAGGAGGATTGCAACGAACCGATGAGACCCTGTCTGTAGAAAACATTTAAAAACGGACCTGACCGGTCAACGTGGTGAAACCCCGTCTCTACTAAAACGACAAAAAACATTAGCTGGGCATGGTGGCACGCGTCTGTAATCCCAGCTACTCGGGAGGCTGAGGCAGGAGAATCGCCTGAACCCAGGAGACGGAGGTTGCGGTGAGCCGAGATCGCGCCATCGCACTCCAGCCTGGGTAACAAGAGTGAAACTCCGTCTCAAAAACAAACAACAAAAAACCACGGATCTGAAAGCTGGGCGCAGTGGCTCCCGCCTGTCATCCTAGCACTTTGGGAGGCTGAGGTCGGTGGATCACCTGAGGTCAGGAGTTCAAAACCAGCCTAGCCAACACGGTGAAACCCCATCTTTAAAAAACAGAAACAAACCAAAAAGCAAAACAAAACAGTGGCTCACACCTGTCATCCCAGCACTTTAAGAGGCCGAGGCGGGCGGATCACCTGGGGTCGGGAGTTCCAGACCAGCCTGACCAACTTAATGAAATCCCGTCTCAAATGAATGAATGAATGAATGAATGAATGAACGAACGATCTTGGCACAGTGGCGCACGCCTGTGGTCCCAGGTACTCTGGAGGCTGAGGCGGAAGAATCTCTGGAGCTAAGGAGTCTCTAGACTGCAGTGAGTGAGTGAGTGAGCGAGCTACGATGACACCACTGCACTCCAGCCAGGGTGACAGAGTGAGACGCTGTCTCTAAATCAATAAAATCATTGGAAGGAGCTCTCTCTTTCTTACTTTCAGTGGGTGTGTCTCTCTTTAGGCCAGGTGAAAAACGAGAGAGAGAGAGAGAGAGAGAGAGAGAGAGAGAGAGCGAGCGCGAGCGCGCGCATTCCGACCATGAGGACCCAGACATGGTGTTTGATGATTTGCGTCTCCGTCTGTCTAGTCGCCCATCTGTCTCTTGGTGACTGAGGATTCCACAAATGAGGACAAGCGGCATCTATTGAGCTCTTTCTTTCTCCCTCTCGTGTGTCATCTGTGTGGTGAGAAAAGGGGGGAACAATAGGCTCTGATGGGAAGTCGTCCTCACGTCTGAGGAAGCTAAAGGCAAGCTGCTGACTGAAAGGAGGGCATCCTAGGTGACACTCTCATACCCGGGCAACCCTAGAAACGCATCTTACAGTTTTCATGTTTCATGCCGGGGCTATTTATCCCGTAAGTCAACCGACCCCTACCTACACC